>NC_133535.1:106488270-106794967 GCF_048544455.1 Silene latifolia
CCGGATCTGAACTTTTGTAATTTCTTTTACTCTCTTTATTTAATTTAATTCCTTTTTGCATATTATACTATGTTTGTTATTATTTCATCTTTCGCTATTGTTTTATTCATTGTTATGTCTGAACTAATCCCTTAATGCTAGGATTAGGGGAACCATGCTAGTATAACGATGATGCGATAATTGGTTTAGGAGATTTGGTTGTGAGAATTGTTTGATAGTAACATAACTGTAATTATTAGGTTGAATGCATGCAACTGAAGTAATTAAACTGGTTAAATTCAGACCTGGATCGAAAGATTGGAATGAACAGACTTATTATGAACAATAGAATACTCTAATGAGGGTGAAAGCTAAGTTAGTAGTATTTTAGGGCGGATAGCGGACCGAAATGACCTTTCCTTTACCCTTCTCACATCAAACCAACTGACCTTACCTTTAGCTGATTTGTGTAATATCATGGTGAACCGACGTCCTGGCATATTTCTCTCTATCTAATTAGGCCCTGTTCTTTCTGGCTTTTTAGAGTGAATCAATCGAATCGAGCCAATCGAATCAATGGAGCCGAGCTGAATCGAATCGAGCTGAATCGAATCGAATGAATGGAGTGAAATGAATCAATCAATCGAATGGAGCTGAGTTGAACTGAACTCGGCTGATTGGAGCTGAATTGAACTGAAATAATATTAATATTAATATTAGTATTAATATTAATACTAAATATAATAATAATAATAATAATAATATTAATAATAATAATAATAATAATAATAATAATAATAATAATAAATAATAATAATAATAATAATAGTAATAATAATATAACTATTATAGTTATTAATATTAATATTAATATTAATATTAATAATATTATTATTAATATTATTATTATTATTATTAGGAGAAGAAGAAGAAGAAGAGGAGGAAGAAGAACATTAATAATAATAATAATAATATTTAATAACTATGATAATTAGGTGAAATAATGGAGCACCGATTTGCTAGATTGATGTTCAAAGTCTAGCCGTTTATCATCCAAATTTAACTGATTAGGTAGCCATCACGAAGCACCAACAATCCTAATTTAATCAATTAGATAAATAAAAATTGACAGACCCTAATTTCATCGTTAACAAATAAATAAAATTTGGTTGATTAATTAAAACTCAACAAATAATATTAATAATTGATACCAAGTAAATTAATTTATTATTTGATAAATTAGAATCCATCTTGTAAGTTTTAAGTCATTTGAGCAATTAAATTAAGTTTTAGGGAAAAATATTGATTTAAGAGTTCACTTGGTTTAGTTTTAGGTGAAAATGGTACAAAATAGAACATTATGAAAACGTGTATATGAAAGAGTAAAGTTCGTATATGAAAAAATAATTAGGTATTAATAATAGTAATATTAAAATTAACAAAGTTATTAATATTATTATTATTAATAATTAATATTCATAATAATAATAGTAATAGTATTAATTATATTAATATGAATATTATTGATTTTAATAACCATAATATTCATAATAATAACAATAATGAGGATTAATTAATAATAAATAAATAAATAATAATAATAATAATAATAATAATAATAATAATAATAATAACAATAATAATAATAACAATAATAATAACAATAACAATAATAATAATAATAATAATAATAATAAATAAATAATAATGATAATAATAATAATAATAATAATAATATGAATAATAATAATAATAATAATATGAATATGAATAATAATAATAATAGTAATAATAATAATAATAATAATAATAATAATAATAATAATAATAATAATAATAATAATAATAATAATAATAATAATAATAATAATAATAATAATAATAATAATAATAATAATAATAATAATAACTATTAAGTTTAAGATTCACAAAATTGAAATTGGCTGAATTTAGTGGAGCTGAGCTGAGCTGAACTGAATAGAGCTGAGCTGAACTGAACTGAATAGAACTGAGGTGAACTGAAGTGAGCTGAAAATAAGCCAGAAAGAACATGGCCTTAATCTCCTATTTCAATCCTTGCTATTTAATTTCAGTTTGTTAGTTTAGTAAAAACAACTCAAACCCCCTACTTTGTGACCGTAGACAGACTGAATAACGAGTAGATAGTGACCGCCTCCCTGTGGATACGATACCCGACTTGCCTCTGCTTCATTAGTTAGAGCCTGTTGGTTTTATTTTGATAGGGTTGCGACAGCAGTGTCATCTAGTATAAGTTATACTCGGTCCATTTTGTTGTTGTACTTCACTCCCGAATAGGCTCATCAAACCCAAGGGTCCTCTCACGCATCGCAAGGTTCCTTTGTGGGTCTTAAAATATTCGGGTGTTATAGGTACAATGGGCGGATTCTTAAAAATAGGGGGTACCATGGGAAATCTGACAAAATTAAGGGGTAATTTACATAATAAATTATATGCGTCACCTAAAGCACATATTAAATAAGATAATAATAAAATAATATAGAAATATACGGAGTATTACAGTATCAGTTCTAACTACAATTGACGCGAAAAGGTAGAGCAAATGCATCAGTTATGGAAAGAAATGACGCAAATAGTTAAATTAATTGGCGCTATAACAAAATATCAATTGCATCAGTTTCTGTCAAAACGAACGCAAAAAAATAAAGCAAAAGCATCGGTTCTATACTATTTGCGTCAGTTCTAACAACATTTTGCGTCCATTTTATTGTAGGAACTGACGTAATTTGCGTCGATTTTAATAATACAACTGACGCAAATGTTTTGAACTTATTGTGTCGGTTCAATAACCGACACAAGGGCCAATACGTCCCCTCGATATACGTCAACCCAAAACCGACGCAAATAACCATTTACAACTTACGCAATAGGGGTATTTTCCATTAGTGAAACCCCTATTTTTGAGCTCGATTTTGGTTCACCGATTTCTCCGCTCCGGACCAGAACCCGATCTAGCAGGTGCCATAATTTTTGGTCATATTCATAATACTGTGTTGTAGTGGTAGTTGGCTGAAGTAGTGATGGTTGTGGTGCTGGTGGGAGTGATGATGGTGGTGGTGAGGGTTTTTAATGGAGGAGAAAGTTAAAGGTTTAAAAAAAAGGGTACTCACTTTAACCGGTGGAATTTATGTGAAATATTAGAAATAAGAATGGGTGATTAGGAAAAAGTTGGAAGATTTAGAACGAAGAAGAAGAAAAATTAGATGGAAGAATGTGACTCACAAGGTCACTTGTTTAGAAACCGGGAATATTAGGCTAAAAATGGGATTAGTCTACTACAAGTTAAATGACGTCAAAGATGGATTTTTTCTCAGTTAAATAATAGGATGAATTAATCTGGGAAGAGAGGGTTTAGGACGGATTATTCTCATGAAATAACCCTATAATTATTGAGGAACAATGTTGCTTTTGGGAGGGCAGTTGACAATCCTATTTTCCCGCTTTAGTTCTTACTCCAACAGTTCGAATCTTCTAAAAATACTTTCGCGTGACAAGTTCTCATTTTTTTTCCCCAAACCAAACTCGTTCCATGAAGAAATTCTTATTAGGTGGCACCCCCCCCCCCTTTCTCTCTCATGGTTGGTTCCTTCTTAACACGGATGACACTTATAATTGAGTCTGACAGGTTGTAGAGGCGTTATAAGGGCTGACATGGGAAAATTTGCCTAAGCATATTTCTTTTCTTGTGGTTATTGCTCTTCTGATCTATGAGAGCGGGAATGTTAGCTGACCTTGAGAAAGCAAGGGAAATCCGTATAGACAAGCTATTAGTACATATGTATAATAAGTTGTTTGAAACCTGTTTTGGAAAATCAATTGTCTAAGTAATAGTTTGACAAGTCGTCAAGCGCTCCAAAGATCTCATACGGCAAATGGTTGGAATGTTCAAGTTCAATACGTCTGGAGAGGAGGAAACCGACTAACCGAGCTGGGGATTCGCTAGCTAATCAATGATCACCCCGTATACTATTATAACTCAACTTGATTCTCCTCCGCCTCCACTTTGGTTGATTTTGCGAGAAGATCTACTCGGTGTAGCTCTTCCTCGTATGGTTTTCAGTTAGTTTTATTTTCAGGGTTTTCTCTCTTACTTGCCCAAAAAAATAATAATTATAGACTATATTTTCAAGCTTTAATTAAGGGTTTTTTGTCAAAAACTACCTTATATTTAGGTGTATTTGTAAAAATACTACCTTATATTATTTTTTTTGTTTTCAACTACCTTTACTTTCTTTATTTTTGGTCAATAACTACCTACGCTAAGAATCTAGACATATTTGGTCTATTTTCCGGCTTTAACATATCTCACATGACTCTTTTATGTTTTAATCTTACTAAGGCCCGATTTTGGGAAGTCATAAAGTACTTACGCTAAACTTTAGTAGATGTTTGTAGTTATTATTGAAATGTGAAATTTATTAATTTTACTTATCTGAAGTTAAATTTTGGTTTGGACGCAGTTGATCATTGTTGTTTGATGTTAAGAAAGTCATGTGAGATAGGTTAATGTCACTAAATCGACCAAATCTCGCCATATTTTCAGCGTAGATAGTTTTTTACCAAAAAATGAGAAAACAAAGGTAGTCTAAAACAAAAAAAATGATATGAGGTAGTTTTTTTACAAATATCCCTAAATATAAGGTAATTTTTGATAAAAAACTCTTTAATTAACGAGAACTTATTTTGGGTTAGTATAGTAGTATAGTAGTTTTGAAGGGTGTGCAAACGCGTGCTCTAATCTTCATAAATAGAGATTCAATCGATCATGCATGAGTAAACAACCTATTATCCATATAACCACCACCGTGGGTCTTAGGTCCTGTTCTTTCTGGCTTTTTAGAGCCGAATCGAATGTGAGTTGAATCAATTGAGTGAATCAATCAATGGAGCTGAGTGAATAATCAATCAATCAAATGGGGCCGAGCTGAATCGAATCGAATCAATAGAGTGAATCAACTAAGCGATTGAGTGAATTGACCTGAAATAATATTAATATTATTATTAATATTAATACTAAATATAATAATAATAATAATAATAATAATAATAATAATAATAATAATAATAATAATAATAATAATAATAATAATAATAATAATAATAATAATAATAATAATAATAATAATATTACTATTATTATTTACTAATGCACCGGATCCCATCAGAACTCCGCAGTTAAGCGTGCTTGGGCGAGAGTAGTACTAGGATGGGTGACCTCCTGGGAAGGCCTCGTGTTGCATCCCCTTTTTTTTTACTAGACTTAACTTTGCTGTTGCTAAGGGTGTGGGAGCCCAGCTTGTTTCTCGGCTCCCCACCAATTTCATGTAAACTTTTGTTTTTCAATTAATGACAGCTGCGCGCATCCTTCTATAATAATAATAATAATAATAATAATTATTATTATTATTACTACTACTACTACTATTTGTTTTTTTTATAAAAACGCAAACTTTTATTATTATTATTTTGTTTTTTATATAAAAACGCAAACTTTTATTATTATTATTATTATTAGTAGTAGTAGTAGTAGTAGTAGTAGTAGTAGTAGTAGTAGTAGTAGTAGTAGTAGTAGTAGTACTACTACTACTACTACTACTACTACTACTACTACTACTACTACTACTACTATAAGAAGAAGAACATTACTGATACGTGCATTTTATATAGTCTTTTTAGCCTATTTATGCACGTATTTCTACGCTTTTATCGTAGCTTTATGCTACGAAATGCCCCGAATATGCTACTTTGGTTTGTTTTGTCTTATTTGCAGGAATGAACCAGAAAGTAGTGAAATTGAGCCTTTTACCATCCTTTTAGCATGCATTTGGAGGAAGAGTGAATTTGGAGCGGGAATGTAGCTATTTTGAGATGCGCAAAGAAGAAAGATAGCTAGGCGAGCAAAGGAAGAACTTCAAATTGCTAGTGCCTACTTTGGAGAGCTATATCTCGAGTTATACAACAGATATTTAGGTGATTCCAATTGAAGATGAAAGCTTGTCCTCTTAGCTTTCCAACGCCACCGGAATCGCCCTGTTTGCCCAAGTAACGAAGAAATGGCAGCCGTTTGAAGTTCAGTCCGCAAAGCAGGAAATCGTTGCTGGAAAGTACTCGATCGAGTAGATTTATGTTCGATCGAGTCCTTTTTCTACTCGATCAAGTAGATTAAATTTATGGTTTACTCGATCGAGTAGATTTTCTACTCGATCGAGTGGTTTAAGCTTTAGTTACTCGATCGAGTGGTTTTAAATCACTTGATCGAGTGGATTCGCTATGGGCTTGGGCTTTTTAGCTTATTTCCGTCATTAGGTTAGTTAATAATCCTATTTTCTTATAAATAGGAAGTGAGGATGTCATTTGTAACTCGTCTTTGGACCTCAGACGTTGCTTCTCCTCTCTTATTATTTCTAATACACTGTTACTGCCATTCTCTCTTATTTCCGGATCTATTCCTACTGTAACTTCTTTCTCTCCCTTTTTCTCCTTAATTATTTAATGTTTATTATTCCCCCTTCCCTTGTTCTTACTCTCTTATTCATGTCTAGCTAAATACCTCTGCTAGGATTAGGTGATTCATTAGACTGATGTTAGTTGCTAATTAGGTTATTAGATCTGTCGTTGTTGTTGTAGTCTATGTTGTTAATCGTTGCTTTAACTGTATCCTGCTAGTTGAGTCGACACAATTAGCCTTTTAATATTGGTAACCCTTGACCTGGACCGAAAGGTTGGAATAGGGGAGACCCGCAGTGAACAATAGGATGCTTTAGTGAGGGCGAAAGTTAAGCTAATAGCATTTTAGGGCGAATTGAGACCGAAAGGAGATATTTGTTGCCCCTTAGACCGACACATCGACTGATTTGTGACCTTAGCTGCAATTGACTGACGTTTATTGATGACCCGAAGTCCTAGTTCCTTCCCTCTATTGTTAATTTCTTCTATTTTATCTCTTTTCCCTTAGTCTCTTTAGTTCAGTTGAAATAATCAAACCCCCCCCCCCCCAGAAAATTCATAGACTGAAATAAGACACTTAGAACTCCCTACCTCCCTGCGGATCGACCCTTACTACCGCTTGCTAGTTGTAGTTTGGAATTTATAAGTATTATTTTTGGTACTCACTTCGACAGGTATCAAATTTTGGCGCCGTTGCCGGGGAGGCAACGTAGTTTTATTTGTTTTTATTTAGTTTATTTCTTGTCTCAAGGAGCTTCGGTTCCTTGAGACCGTTATTATGTCTTTCGTTCTTCTCTTTCCGCAGGAAGAGAACGAAATTTTTGGTACTTATTTAGCCAGGTTTTGGAGTGGCTCGAGCCCAGGCGAGATGCATTTTCGAACTCCAATTATGCTTGGACTATCTTCCTGGGTATGAATGACCCTACGCGAGCATACCTAGAATCTATTGGTAAGTGGGATTTCGAAGGAATCCCCGTAAATGAGGTATTAGAATTCTTTGATTGGTTTGTCTCTTGAATCTCTTAAACCCAACTTTTCTCTTCAAGTTGACTCAAATGAGGGGGTGGGTGAGACCTTAGAAACCAATCTAGGAAATGCTGACGGAGACATAGAGGAGACCACTAGCGTGGTTGATAATCCTTTTTATGAGGATAGTTTAGAACCCCTTTATGATTCTTGCACTGATAGTGAGGGTGATTTGAAGGCTCTCTTTGAGAATCTCCATCTTGACGAGTCTAGCGATAAGGAGAGTGAGGAGGTAGATTTAGACAGTCTTGAGGTCAAATGGGATACTTATGATGATATAGATGATGAGCCTATTATAGAGGACCCGATTGACCCAATTGACTTTACAGCCCCATGCATCTGGGATGATTATCCACCTTCTCTTTTAGCCGGCCAGACTCCTTCACCTCGCAGTTCTTACCCGTCTGAGCATTTAAATTCTACTCGCGTTATTTTTAAGTTGAATGTTGTTGAGCTCCTTCATTTACCACCTGCGGTTAATTTGAGCTCTTATATTCCACCCTTAGCTGGAGGGCAGAATTATTTTGTGAATGATTTTGGGAGCTGTCATAGGAAATTCGTTAGGCTTAAACGATTTTGCATTTCAATTTCCTATGCTATTACTATATTATGGTTCTACTTACAGTTTTGTGTAGCACATGCGCATCTATTTGACAGGTTGGTGCGAGCTTTGAGTTGCTTTGATTGGGTTCAATTAGAGTAGTTGGCTGAAAAAGAAGGTCGAGCTGGGACCTGTCTGAAACTAGCGCTACCCGGGAGGCAACCCGGAGATTTATTTTTAGTTGTTTTTCAAACATTGCATTTTATTGTGTGTAATAATTGGTTTTTATACCATAAACTATCTCAGTATGCTTGTTGACACGTCTGTCGCGTACCTGTCAAAAATACCAACTGGCTCTAACTAATATAGCTAGGGAAGTCGGGTCGAATCCACAGAGAGGTAGGAAATTGTCAGCTTAATCTAAGTTTGTCAAGGTAACCAAATGGGGGGTTTTTAAATATTATATTCTAAACTAGTAAGAATAAGGAAGAGGAAATTAAAAGGAAGGAATCAAACAGATAAAGAGAAACAGCTAAGACAGACGGTTCACCATAATCATTTAGTCAAGTAATCTAGGTCTCAGGTCAATGCAAATACGGTCTAAGGGGTAGCGAACGTCACCTTTCGGTCCTTAATTCACCCTAAAGCGTAAACAGCTTAACTTTCGCCCTCACTGCAATACCCTATTGTTCGCTACTAGTCTCGCCTTCCAGGTCAAGGATCACTAAGAATTAAAGGTCTAATTGCGTCGACTCAATTAGACGGATACAGTTAATTGTAGCATTTAACCAACAAAGAACTTTACTAGCATTAACCCAATAAACCGATTACTATTCCCTCATAATTATGGATCCCCTATAGTCTTAGCATAACGGAAATTAGCTACTCATAACCAATGAATTAATGATAATAACAAATTGATAATTAAGACTTAACATAATGATAAAACTAAAGGATTAAAATAGAGCAATTATGATAACAATAAAGGGAAGAAGGAATTTGAGCAATGATTAAGAATTAAGAGATTAAAATAGAATGATAATACCAATCGTATCCCAAATCCGAGTAGCAAAGAGTAAAAGAAGCAAAATCCAAAGAACAAAGAGCAAGAACTAGAGTAAAACAGATGTGGTGTGTTCCGAGAGGAAAAACGTAGTTCACTCCTCCAGTCTTATACTCAAAATCCATCCTATAACCTAATCTATGGACTAATTACAAAAGCCCATAAATTAATTAGGCGGAAAAAGGCTGTAGAGGGGTAAACCACTCGATCGAGTGGAAATAACCCACTCGATCGAGCAACTGTGCATCAATCTCCTCGATCGAGTAGAAATAAACTACTCGATCGAGTATTCCTTGCTTTGCTCCCTCTTGCGTGTACTCAAAGTGGTCGATCGAGTAACTTAGGCAAATAAAAGCATTCGATCGAGCAATGAATCACTCGATCGAGCTGTTTAAGCTCGTTAGACCTTGAATTACTTCCCGAACTCAGCTCACGCGCCCTCCAAGTGTTAGATTTCCAAGTCCCGGCTCCTTATTCTCCATGAATGCATACAATTGGGACAAATTAGGCTCGATTTAGCTCCTTTTCGGTTAATTCCTGCAAATTACATAAAACGAACCAAAGTAGGATATTCGGGGGCATTTGTAGCTAGTGCTACAAAGAAAGTACAGAAATGCGTGTGAAATGAGGTGAAAACCTTATATAAAAGACACGCATCAAATCTCCCCAAACCAAACCTTTGCTTGTCCCCAAGCAAATATGAATGCAACTAGGAATAAACAATGGAACGGGACCAACGCATCAGCTACAAATCACCCACTAGAACCAATTTAATGCGACAAAATGACAAAATGGCAAATGAGAAGTGCAAACGAGTTAAATCAATGTTTCAAACTTACTGAACCGTCGACCTTGCAAGACTCAAAACATATCGGACTCTCACGGGTCGCTCGTCACTCAAAATTAAGCACAAGGTAAGTATATATGTGAAAGATAGAAAGAAGTAAAGACACTCACCTAACTCGACCTATAAGAGCATGCATGCAGTTAACATGAATAAAGTCTCTACAACCGTACATATGCATTCCAACCATACTAATGACCAAGACACATACCGAGGACTTACATTTGGGTAAGTGAGATAATGGGTAAGAAGGGGCTAAAATGAGTTTGGATATGTGGAGTTAATAGCCAGGCTAGCAACAGCGGATCCAAATATAAGCTGCATCCCAACTTCGTACTCAATATAACAAGATGAAACGGTGCAAAAATTATGCACTAAACTCACAAACACCAAGAACCCGTCAACTCCCCATAAGATATAAGTGAAACATGGGAGTAACAGTCATTATATAATTCTCATCTTTTTCACATATGATTTTTCTTCTTCTTTTTTTTTTTTTTTCGTTTTCTTCTTTTCGTTCTCCATTTTTCTTTTTCTTTTCATTTTTTCAATAATTCAACATTCTTTTTTTTTTTTCTTTCCCTTCAATTCTTCCAGCATCTTCTGAAATCAGATGAAATAACCATATTGCAGTAAAACATTCCAAGAACTACTCGTTACTAGCTCAGCTAGGGTAGGAAGTATTATAGAAAGTAGTTAATAGGACAAAAAGGCAATTTGGCTATGTGGGGCTCATGGGTAGAATGTAATAAAAGGGGCTGCCTCTCCTAACATGTGTCACCATCCACAGACCGAATGCATACAGGTATTAAGAAGACTAGACTCATGCTTATGCAAATTGATGTTACATGTCTTAAAGAGAGTACTACTCACATCCTAAATGAAACCGGTCATGAATGTCACCAGTTTAAAAGCTCTAACCTCAGAATGTAATGTAGCTTGCCGACATAATGAATCAAGTCTATTCGTTCAGGTAAGAGAGAAACAAAAACTCGTAGATTATGCACATAATCATGCCAACTAAATGTCAAGAATATGCAAGGCTCAAGTAAGGGTTCAAAGTAGCGTCAGTATCCAAACGTTCCGACTCATATTAAACATGAAAATTTTTGAAAATTTTTGAATTTTGTGATTTTTGGAATTAATTAAAACAACAATGTATGCGGAAATATATAAACATGCAAGCAAAAAATGCAAGAAAACATGCAGACACAGATATGGATGCATACCTCCCCAAACCAAACCGCACAATGCCCTCATTGTACCAAAAATAGGGAAAGAAATGCAAACTAAAGAGAAAAGGATAAATGGAGTCGGAAAACTTACAAAACGTCATAAGGAGGGACCTCCCCAAACCGACCATGAACATGGGAGGTCGAAGAAAGTCAAACAGTAACTCCATAGACGGAAAACATCAGCTTGGAGTCAAAACTACTCGATCGAGCAGTTAGAACAGCTCGATCGAGTGAACTGGTGCAGGGAAGGACTCGATCGAGTGAAAAAACACTCGATCGAGTAAGCATGATTTTGGTTTTGGTCGATCGAGGACAATATCACTCGATCGAGTGAAAACTGCCTCAAAAAGTGCTCGATCGAGCACAATATCATTCGATCGAGTACTTTGACCTGCAAAACACGCATTAAAAGCAAGGGAATACATGGGAAGTTCGTAAAACAGCGTATAAGGTTCAACAAAAAGCCAAGGAAAGATAAAATGTTTAACAAAAGTACAATAAAACAGTCCGGGCTGCCTCCCGGAGAGCGCTGGTTTAAGAGGTCCCGCACGACCTTTCTGGCATCAGTTAACTGGCGCGTCAAGCTCGTCGAAGCGCAAGACTTCAACACGATTGTCTGCTTCAGTCGCCTCGTGGTAATGCTTCACATATTGACCATTCACCTTGAATCTATGACCCTCGGAATCTTCAAGCTCCACGGATCCAAATTTAGTAACAGCTGTCACCGTATAAGGACCACTCCACCTGGACTTCAGCTTGCCAGGAAATAATCTCAACCGGGCATTAAACAAAGAAGACCTTTTGCCCAACATGAAACTCACGAGGTAAGATTCTCTTGTCATGCCATCTCTTTGTCTTTTCCTTGTAAATGCGCGAGCTGTCATAGGCATTAAGCCTAAACTCTTCCAATTCATCTAGCTGCAAAAGACGATTCTGACCACACAACTTAGGATCATAATTAAGCTCACGAATTGCCCACACGTCCTTATATTCCAATTCCACAGGTAAGTGACACGATTTCCCATAAACTAGCCTATAAGGTGATGCACCAATTGGTGTCTTAAAGGCAGTTCTATAAGCCCATAATGTGTCACCTAGCTTAAGACTCCAGTCTTTCCGTGATTTAGAAACTACTTTAGACAAGATCTCTTTCAACTCGCGGTTAGAGACCTCAACCTGACCACTAGTTTGGGGATGATACCCCAAACCTCGCCGGTGTTGGACACCAACTTTAGACAGAATAGAAGTGAGTTTCTTTTCTTTAAAATGCATTCCCCCATCACTAATGACGACCCTAGGGACACCAAATCGGGGGAATATGATCTTTTTAAACATCTTTATCACGGTCTTAGCATCACAGTGAGGTGAGGCAATTGCCTCAACCCATTTCGACACATAGTCTACAGCCACTAAGATATACCTGTTACCTTTACTGGATGGGAACGGCCCTTGGAAATCAATGCCCCAGACATCGAAGACCTCAACCTCTAGGATGCCGTTTTGTGGCATCTCATGTCTCTTTGAAATGTTCCCTGATCGTTGGCAAGCATCACAAGCTGAAACAAAAGACCTAGCATCAACAAACAAAGAAGGCCGGTAAAAACCAGACTGAAGTACCTTAGCCACGGTGCGCGATGGACCGTGGTGACCACCATATGAAGAAGAGTGACAGCCTTCCAGGACTATTTTGGTCTCCCACTGCGGAATACACCGTCTGTAGAGACCGTCTGCACATTCCTTAAACAAGTAAGGATCATCCCAGAAGTACTGCTTAGCGTTATACAGAAAACGCTTCCTCTGGGATGAGAAAGGTCGGGCGGCGAGCTTGCCACGACAACGGTTAGATATATCTGCATACCAAGGTTCTTGGTTAACAATAGACGATATAACAGCAATTAAAGTATCGTCAGGAAAAGAATCATCTATAGGTAGAGAGTCTTCCCCTTCTTGTCGCATCAGTCGCGACGAGTGATCAGCTACAACGTTCTCAGCTCCTTTCTTATCCTTAATCTGCAAATCAAACTCCTGAAGAAGGAGTATCCATCTCAGTAGCCGTGGTTTAGCCTCCTTCTTAGCAAGGAGATGCCTCAAAGCTGCATGGTCGGTAAAAACAAGAACTTCCGACCCAACTAAATAAGTACGAAACTTCTCTAAGGCATAAACTACAAACTAGCTCTCTTTCTCGGTGGTAGTGTACTTCACTTGAGCCTCATCCAGAGTTCGGCTCGCATAGTAGATAGCATTCAAAGCTTTGTCTTTCCTTTGGCCTAGCACCGCTCCTAGTGCATAGTCACTCGCATCACACATAATCTCAAACGGCAAGTCCCAATCGGGAGGCTGTATGATTGGCGCAGAGACTAAGGCCTGCTTTAACCTGTTAAAAGCAGAAAGACAGTCATCAGTAAACACAAAAAGGGCATCCTTAAGTAGCAACTGTGTAAGTGGTTTAGCAATTTTGGAGAAGTCCTTGATGAACCGGCGATAAAAGCCAGCGTGACCAAGGAAACTCCTCACCCCCTTAACATTAACAGGAGGTGGTAATTGCTGAATCACTTCCACCTTTGCTTTATCAACTTCTATTCCGCTATCAGAAACTAAGTGCCCTAAGACAACTCCCTCGTTGACCATAAAGTGGCATTTCTCCCAGTTCAGCACAAGGTTGACCTCAATACAGCGCTGCAACACTTTCTCAAGATTAGACAGACAGTTGGGAAAATCACTTCCATACACACTGAAATCGTCCATAAAAACTTCCATGATAGACTCAATATACTCTGAAAATATCCCCATCATACACCTTTGAAAGGTGGCAGGGGCATTACACAAACCAAAAGGCATCCTGCGATAAGCAAAACGCCTTGAGGACAAGTAAATGTAGTCTTGGCCTGATCGTCTGGGTGGATAGGGATCTGAAAGAACCCTGAATACCCGTCTAAATAGCAGAAAAATTTATGTGAAGCTAACCTTTCTACCATTTGATCAATAAAAGGAAGGGGAAAGTGATCTTTCTTGGTGGCGGCATTCACCGTCTCGTAATCTATGCACATCCGCAACCAACCACTACTCGAGTAGGTATTAATTCATCCTTTTCATTCTTAACAACGATTGTCCCTCCTTTCTTCGGGACCACCTGCATCGGACTCACCCATTTAGAATTACCGACGAATAAATAATACCCGCATCTAGCAGCTTCATTACCTCACCATCACAACATCCTCGCATCTTCTCGGTTCACCCGCGCGACCACGTATGCAAGGTTTGTGATCTTCTTCCAGCTCTATCCTGTGCATACAAACATCGGGACTAATCCCCTTGATATCATCCAGTGAATAACCCATTGCCTTCCTGTTTTTCTTAAGTACAGCTAACAAAGAGGTCAGCTGATCATCATTAAGCTTGGCACTAACAATGACTGGATATTGCTCTGTATCGTCTAAGAAAACATATTTAAGATGAGAAGGGAGAGGCTTACGTTCCGGTACCTTTACCTCAATGGAACAAAGAGTGCTAATCATTTGTTCCACTTGCTCTCCCTCAGCTTCAGTAAGTTCAGGCTCATCTAAATCATCAACAAGCAAATCCAACACAGCGTCATCGTCGTCTGGGCTATCTGCACACTCATCAAACAGCACAAGAGCTTCTAGTGGGTCCTTCATAAAAGAACCCGACCAGAAATCATAAATAGACTCGTCAATAATATCAACCGAATAACAAGTATCCTCTATCATTGGACGAGCCAAAGTACTAGGCAGACTGAAAGTGATAGCGTCATCCCCTACTGCAAGAGTCAAACGGCCTTGTCTGACATCAATAACTGTAACACCCCCATACTCCAAGTGCCTTACCAGGACCACTCAGGTATAAGGATGCCACCATCTCGGTTACCCGAGGCATGATATTCATAAGACAATAACGAAACAACTTTAAAAGTAAATAAAGTTTAAAGTGATTACATAGCAATTCCAAACTGATAAAAAGAAATACAAGATTCTCGGACGGTCTCTCGCTAAAACTATCAAAGCTATAAAACATCATCGACGACACAATGAAGACTTCTAACGCCACGTGATGACTCATCCCAGCTATCCCATACGCGTCATATCATACCTGCTCAATAACTGCTCACCACCCCCGAATGGATCACCACAGTTTTTAAAACATTTAAACGGGGTTAGTACTAATCACACAATTTATATATCAACAATAAGATAAACAGACAGCTTAACCGTCACACACACACACACAATCACACCAATCCCAACAATCTCAATCACCGGTTGTCCACTGGACCAGCCCTACCAGTGGGGGACCGCAGTCGTACCCACCAAATCCCCGCTCCTCATAATGAGCGATAACCCTGTCCATTAATGTGCACATCCCCTTCCGTGGCGGGTTCCACGAAGGGCGAAACTAGGGCGTGAAGCCACTCCCGCAAGTGACCCCACTCAGCCAAGGACACGCCTCGAGAACCACAGACAACAATCACAATCACAATCACAACCGTCACAATACAATTACTATATCAAACAATCAATCTCAACACATCAACAATCATCCCATTATGGGACTAATACTGAGTAGGAAATCCTACCGAAAGCACAACTATCGACGGTCTCTACAAATTTGTATCAAAAGCTTCTTCTACAAAACCTCCTCCTATCATACAAACACATAAACACTACCAAATCACAATCTACACAAAACCCCCAAATCCCCATATTAGGGTTTAACCAACTTAAAGGAAAGACAACAAAAAGGGTACATAGATCTTACCCTCGACGCAAGGATCTCAACGGTATAACCAACGATGAGAACCGACCTTCCAAACTCCGTGATTTGCTAACGATGCAATTAGGATTAAGAACGTACTTGCTTTCTCTCTTTAACAGTAATTTAGGTTTTGCAAAAGTGTTTAGAATAATGACGGAAAAAGGTTATATATCTTAATCGCATAATTAACAAAACCCGAGAAATAACTCCCCGTAAACCGGCTACTCGATCGAGTAGCTAAGGTACTCGATCGAGTGCCCCCTTACTCGATCGAGTATCCTAGTTACTCGATCGAGTACCCAACAGGTCAGAAACTATTTTAAAACGCAACTCACCCTTACTCGACAGAGTAAGGCCTACTCGATAGAGTACCCAAAGACTCATAAATACGGAGTATTACAGTCTTCCTTCCTTAAAAAGAACTTTGTCCCCGAAGTTCAACCCATACTCAAAAATAAACATACTAACTCAATCAAGACACAACAACGTGACTAAGAACTCAAAACAAAACTCCAACCCAACCATGAACTCGTAACACCAACTCCACTAACTATTCCTACCTCCACAACATGGCTCACGATATCGTATCGACTCCATTATATCTCTCTCAACACTAACTCCATACACTACCAACTAGCTTCGTAATACATCATCCAGAGCCAATCCAATATCAAAATACCCCTATCATCAAACGGGATGTTACATTCTACCACCCTTAAAAGGAACTTCGTCCTCGAAGTTTACTTACGCTCATAAACATCATCATGCCACTATCAAAACTCTCGAACTCCTAAACATCACACTACTACAAGCACGGCCATGGCCTTTTAACAACATCAACCACAAAACAAAACCCTCCTTTACGCTATGCTAACACTCTACTTCCAATTATTTTACAACATGCACAACCATGAAACTCACTTTTATCGCATCCTACTCCTCTTAAGACAAATGTTACGTCCTCGTAACTCACTAATACTAAATCCTTAGTTAAATCATCTCATCGTCCTCATCACCACCACATGTCAAAGATAACCGCCTATAACCTCATTTCTATAACCGTTCCTATTTCCAAGGCTTTCTTACTTAAACAGTTCTCATACTTCAATTCACTCTGCACTCCATCTAACTAATACCGCAAAACCCTTAGCATAACCAATACTCCAACTCTTCCACATTACCGCAACATGACATACCTCTCTATATAGACTATATAAAACTTCTATCACCAAAAGCATAACTCACGATCCACACGTGTTACGTACACTCACACAAGATCCTCAAGTTCTTTTCTTTCATCACTGCAAAACTCATATATGACTTAACAAGACACTAAATCCAAACACCCTTCCCTCACTGGCCAAACGAAAGATTAAAACCACCTGCAGCTTTCAGATCATTACCACACATGTTCTACGAATCCCTTGCCATGACTATGTGCACCGATGTCTCATCTACAACAAGGTCAAAAGTTCTGTACAACCTCTTACAACTGTGCCCTATCAACAGAAAATCACTATACCATCACAACAACAAAACATACACAACGTTCTCCCATATCATACTCTACCCTCACACCCAAGTTGAAACTGGTAAGAAACATCAACAAACAAAACAACAGTCTACATGTTCAACCAAAACTCACAAAGAACAACAACAAAAAAAACAACAATCTATGTATAACTGGTATGCACTTTCGAAAACTCGTATCATAATCATCCTGCCTACTCCACCACAACCGGTGACGGCATCACAAAACCGTCACCAACAACCGCACCGCAGTGCGAAAATACCCGCATCACAACACGAAGTACCGTGCTCGGATCACCACCCGAGGCACCACAACCGCACCGATAGACATCATAACTTACTCAAACCCATAAACACTGACTCAGCATAACTTCTCAGACAAGAAAAACTTACTCAAATACACTTTATTAAATCACAACGCAACATAGTATATGGATAAACAGATAAGCACCTCATGAACATCATCTCTACCATTTCACGAAATACGCATGTGTTATCAATGCACATAAAATTATAACTAGCCATGCCAAATCAATCAAGTTATTACCATTTAAGCCTCATTCCATCAGATTGTCGTACCCTACATATATCACAAACATTCATATAACATCTTTATAACTATCACACCATACCGCTTCTCGTGAGGTCAGAACCTCACACAAACATTTATACACATCATAGACCCATAATCACATCCAACTAGTCAATCCTGATCACGTAAGTTACCACCCGATAAAGGTTACCTGTCGCCCGAGCTTAACTCATATGCCCCTCATAACATATTTTCTCATTCGCATAACCATCACCTCATGCCATACCATTAATATTCAACCACTAGCGCTCGCCTCATATAACCACATCTTATACTCCCTTACAACCATACATATCAATCCGGCCTTTGTAAAATCAACCTCTCTAGGACTGTTGTCTTTCTTATCTATCATCACCCTTAACCACTAGTGACAACACCACAATACCACCACTGCTCGTATACCAAACCTCTTACACTCATATCAAAACAACACGGTTTTTCTCCTATCTTTGGTTAACATCCCCAAATAAAGAACATCAAATCCATCAACAAAATTACCTCAACATTATTCCCAATACTATCTTAATTGTATCGTCATCTAACTTTCCACCAAAAATCTCATATTGTGTAAATACTCCACCAACTCTTACTCCCTTAATTCCTCGAAACTCATTATTAATCATGTTGTCCTGAAGCTCCCATATAACCATTAACTAACATCCTCATGATAATATCACACATTTCGATGATTCCTTACCTTTATATCACATAACTCCGGTGAAAATTTTCCTTAGCTTACTTTTTACTCTTCTTTTCTCTTCACATTCAACAATACCATTTAATAGCTCAACTCCTTATTACTTCTATCTAATTCTTTAGTGCTCCGGTTACCTTCTCATTCTGCCAAAGCTCAAATCCCATTATTTCATGTCGATATCATCTCACTCTTTCTTACCATGGATCTTCTCTTATTATGCTATCGCTCACACTTGCCACTAACCTATCCATAAAATCAACGTTCACTGTTTAAACAACTTCATTTCATGCCGTTAAATGCCCAAAGAAATCACACGTAGTTTCACCTCTTAATAAACCAAATCTCCCAAACTCACTCACTGTCTACAAATCCACCTCGCAACATGTCTCCATAAAGTTCACTATATAACACTCTTCTCAACCCCTTTAAAACGAACTTTCACTACATATATTCTTGACCCACACGACTCCTAACCATCTCACTTCATAATTCTTTACACATCTCAAGTTGCCACTATCCAAACCTTCCTTTCAATCTTTTCATTCTCACGTTCCTTAGACCCACATCATCCCTTACCCACTTTCACTTACTTTTACATCACTCAATTTCGCGAATAAATCACTCACCACGTCTCACCAAAACTTGCACCATGCCTCAATCAGCTCATCCATATTCTTTTCCTTTTTCCACTTCTCAGCACAACCACATATAGCTCATCTCCTCCCACCAAACTCATACTCACCATAAGGTGCCACTCACCACCCCATAAGATTGGGTAACTTACGTATCAAGACCAACTTACATGTAAAACAATGCATAAAGAAGTAAAATAACAACTTTGAATTAAACATAATATGCAATGAATGTCAAAAGATAAGCATATGACCCAAAACAGGGGTCACTAGATCGAGTACCGGCCACTCGATCGAGTAAGTGACTTACTCAATCGAGTAGGTGAAGATCAGAAGCACGTAAAACAAATCACCAGGCCTACTCGATCGAGTAACTAACGTACTCGATCGAGTTCCCCCTTACTCGATCGAGTACCAAGGCTACTCGATCGAGTACCCCAATTCTCAAGACTTTGTCGTTTTCGTAAAACAGTCATAACTCACTCATTACTTGGTCGTTTTGGGCGTGTGACCTATCGTTAGAATCGTAAAAGGACAAGCTATCACCTCTAATTGGAATAACATCAAAATCATTTATGCATCTGAAGTTATAACAGTTTAAAGACAACCTCTTTATAATCGAAAAAATACAACTACTTGATTTTACTTCCAAACAACTTAAACAACAACCAAGCAAACAAAACCAGTCCAAAACTCATAAAACCAGTATTCATAATCATATGTTACTATTTTCAAAAGCCAAGCAACAACATTAATCATGCACATAGATTATTTAACTTGTCAATCACGATTTACCACATGCTTTTATTTTATAACTTTACGTACACAATAACATAATATACAACATAAAATCCCCTATTCACATGTTACAAACATTGCCATATTATTAAAATCCATTACCCACATAAACATGTTCCACACATGAATTTCATATTTTTATGCAATTACTTACTTAATCTCTTCCAACCAATTCATTCATTACAGCTACACACTTCTTACCACATATACACATGAACAATAGTGGACAAGTACATAAACTTATCATGCAACCTTATGCAAACCAAATATACGTATACGACACAACATTCCTATGCATCTGTTATTATTATGCCACATTATGAATCATCCATCCTGCAACATCATCATTCATCACATATTATCGCATATGCACTACTTCCTTTTTCTACCACATCATTCATCATTCTCATATACTTTTCCTACAATTCAAGACAACATTGTAAACCAACTATCATGCTTTCAATCAATAGCTTACGAAATCACATCATCACCATCTTTTCTACACATTCCCCATTCTCCACATACATACATCCACCGATTCATGCCACACATCACCATATAGGTACACAATTCACAAGATAAACACATAGCGATCCCGACTCATATCCCATGGTGACCGGTTCAAAATTGTAGGGCGAGTTCGCGACTTTAGGACGTCTCCCAAGCCTTTGCATTAGCTCCTACAACCTTTACCCCGGGTTCATTTTAATTGACTCCCTATATTCATTAAATTCATTGGTTACGAGTTTCGGATCGTCGCTCGATACCATTTGTAACACCCCCATACTCCAAGTGCCTTACCAGGACCACTCAGGTATAAGGATGCCACCATCTCGGTTACCCGAGGCATGATATTCATAAGACAATAACGAAACAACTTTAAAAGTAAATAAAGTTTAAAGTGATTACATAGCAATTTCAAATCGATAAAAAGAAATACAAGATTCTCGGACGGTCTCTACTAAAACTATCAAAGCTATAAAACATCATCGACACGGCGGAAGACTTCTAATCGCCACGTGATGACTCATCCCGGCTATCCCATACGCGTCATATCATACCTACTCAATAACTGCTCACCACCCCCGAATGGATCACCACAGTTTTTAAAACATTTAAACGGGGTCAGTACTAATCACACAATTTATATATCAACAATAAGATAAACAGACAGCTTAACCGTCACACACACACACACACACACAATCACACCAATCCCAACAATCTCAATCACCGGCTGTCCACTGGACCAGCCCTGCCAGTGGGGGGCCGCAGCCGTACCCACCAAATCCCCGCTCCTCATAATGAGCGATAACCCTGTCCATTAATGTGCACATCCCCTTCCGTGGCGGGTTCCACGAAGGGCGAAACTAGGGCGTGAAGACACTCCCGCAAGTAACCCCACTCAGCCGAGGACACGCCTCAAGAATACAGACAACAATCACAATCACAATCACAACCGTCACAATACAATTACTATATCAAACAATCAATCTCAACACATCAACAATCATCCCATTATGGGACTAATACTGAGTAGGAAATCCTACCTGGAAAGCACAACTATCGAGACGGTCTCTACAAATTTGTATCAAAAAGCTTCTTCTACAAAACCTCCTCCTATCATACAAACACATAAACACTACCAAATCACAATCTACACAAAACCCCCAAATCCCCATATTAGGGTTTAACCAACTTAAAGGAAAGACAACAAAAAGGGTACATAGATCTTACCCTCGACGCAAGGATCTCAACGGTATAACCAACGATGAGAACCGACCTTCCAAACTCCGGGATTTGCTAACGATGCGATTAGGATTAAGAACGTACTTGCTTTCTCTCTTTAACAGTAATTTAGGTTTTGCAAAAGTGTTTAGAATAATGACGGAAAAAGGTTATATATCTTAATCGCATAATTAACAAAACCCGAGAAATAACTCCCCGTAAACCGGCTACTCGATCGAGTAGCTAAGGTAGTCGATCGAGTGCCCCCTTACTCGATCGAGTATCCTAGTTACTCGATCAAGTACCCAACAGGTCAGAAACTATTTTAAAACGCAACTCACCCTTACTCGACAGAGTAAGGCCTACTCGATAGAGTACCCAAAGACTCATAAATACGGAGTATTACAGTAATGTAACATCCCGTTTGATGATAGGGGTATTTTGATATTGGATTGGCTCTGGATGATGTATTACGAAGCTAGTTGGTAGTGTATGGAGTTAGTG
The DNA here is from genome assembly GCF_048544455.1 of Silene latifolia. NCBI lineage: Eukaryota > Viridiplantae > Streptophyta > Magnoliopsida > Caryophyllales > Caryophyllaceae > Silene > Silene latifolia. Next base: position 106,510,696 of record NC_133535.1, read on the forward strand.
TTGAGAGAGATATAATGGAGTCGATACGATATCGTGAGCCATGTTGTGGAGGTAGGAATAGTTAGTGGAGTTGGTGTTACGAGTTCATGGTTGGGTTGGAGTTTTGTTTTGAGTTCTTAGTCACGTTGTTGTGTCTTGATTGAGTTAGTATGTTTATTTTCGAGTATGGGTTGAACTTCGAGGACGAAGTTCTTTTTAAGGAGGGAAGACTGTAATACTCCGTATTTATGAGTCTTTGGGTACTCTATCGAGTAGGCCTTACTCTGTCGAGTAAGGGTGAGTTGCGTTTTAAAATAGTTTCTGGCCTGTTGGGTACTCGATCGAGTAACTAGGATACTCGATCGAGTAAGGGGGCACTCGATCGAGTACCTTAGCTACTCGATCGAGTAGCCGGTTTACGGGGAGTTATTTCTCGGGTTTTGTTAATTATGCGATTAAGATATATAACCTCTTTCCGTCATTATTCTAAACACTTTTGCAAAACCTAAATTACTGTTAAAGAGAGAAAGCAAGTACGTTCTTAATCCTAATCGCATCATTAGCAAATCCGGAGTTTGGAAGGTCGGTTCTCATCGTTGGTTATACCGTTGAGATCCTTGCGTCGAGGGTAAGATCTATGTACCCTTTTTGTTGTCTTTCCTTTAAGTTGGTTAAACCCTAATATGGGGATTTGGGGGTTTTGTGTAGATTGTGATTTGGTAGTGTTTATGTGTTTGTATGATAGGAGGAGGTTTTGTAGAAGAAGCTTTTTGATACAGCTGTAGAGACCGTCTGATAGTTGTGCTTTCCAGGTAGGATTTCCTACTCAGTATTAGTCCCATAATGGGATGATTGTTGATGTGTTGAGATTGATTGTTTGATATAGTAATTGTATTGTGACGGTTGTGATTGTGATTGTGATTGTTGTCTGTGGTTCTCGAGGCGTGTCCTCGGCTGAGTGGGGTCACTTGCGGGAGTGGCTTCACGCCCTAGTTTCGCCCTTCGTGGAACCCGCCACGGAAGGGGATGTGCACATTAATGGACAGGGTTATCGCTCATTATGAGGAGCGGGGATTTGGTGGGTACGGCTGCGGTCCCCCACTGGCAGGGCTGGTCAAGTGGACAACCGGTGATTGAGATTGTTGGGATTGGTGTGATTGTGTGTGTGTGTGTGTGACGGTTAAGCTGTCTGTTTATCTTATTGTTGATATATAAATTGTGTGATTAGTACTGACCCCGTTTAAATGTTTTAAAAACTGTGGTGATCCATTCGGGGGTGGTGAGCAGTTATTGAGCAGGTATGATATGACGCGTATGGGATAGCTGGGATGAGTCATCACGTGGCAGTTAGAAGTCTTCCGCTGTGTCAGATGATGTTTTATAGCTTTGATAGTTTTAGCAGTAGACCGTCTGAGAATCTTGTATTTCTTTTTATCAGTTTGGAATTGCTATGTAATCACTTTAAACTTTATTTACTTTTAAAGTTGTTTCGTTATTGTCTTATGAATATCATGCCTCGGGTAACCGAGATGGTGGCATCCTTATACCTGAGTGGTCCTGGTAAGGCACTTGGAGTATGGGGGTGTTACAATAACGGCCCCAGCTGTACAAAGGAATGGTCTTCCTAAGATAATTTGGGTCCGGGTATCCTCAGCTATATCCAAAACAATGAAATCTACTAGGCTTCCTAACAGATCTATCAGCCATCTGTAGGGTAATGTTAGTCACTTTAAAATGACTCATCTTCAGTTTCTTGCAGACAGGAAGGGGCATGACACTGACACTGGCACCTAAATCGCAAAGGGCCTTATCAATAACCATGTTGCCTATAACACAGGTAATAGAAAAGCTGCCCGGGTCTTTCATTTTTGGAGGGGCCTTATTTAAGAGCAAATTACTAGACTCTTCCATAAATGAAATCGTCTCAAATTCACTCAAATTTCTCTTACGCGTCACAATATCTTTCATAAACTTAGCGTAAGTGGGTACCTGAGTAATAAGTTCGGAAAAAGGGACAGTTACCTGAAGGTTCTTCACAACGTCCACAAACTTACTGTACTGTTGCTCGATCTTTGCGTCCTTCAGACGGCCTGGAAAGGGTACCCTAGTGGCAACGAGTGGACCCACAACTTTTCTTTTACCTTTATCAATGGGTGACGTCTCCACAGCAGGGGAAGATGACACGGTAGCGGCATTAGATAGCAAAATAGGATCCCCGCCACTTAAAGTACTCGATCGAGTACTTTTATTAGTCGATCGACCATTTTCTTCTTCTGTTTCACTCGATCGACCAGTTCTGTCACTCGATCGGGTGATTTCTGCAGCAAACTCATTCGATCGAGTCATAATATCACTCGATCGACCAACAGTAAATTGTGCACCACTCGATCGACCAGTAATTTCACTCGATCTAGTGACAGGGTGAATTGATTCACTCGATCGAGTAGAGAAATCACTCGATCGAGTATCTTGATTACACGCTGCAAGTATTTCGATTAAGAACTCATCTAGATCGTCCTCCGGGGTATCTTCAGCTATCAAAACCTCGTCTTCTTCATGAGTAAGGTCATTTTGAAAATTCATTGCACTGACTGGATCGCATATTGGAAGAAGCTTGGCTTGGTCTTTCGCGAGTGTTAACTGCGCGACTTGTTCCTTCAATTCCGATATGACCGTTTCAGATTGCCGTGATATACTCATCATAATAGATTTTAACTCGGCAATTTCTTCACTTGCAGAAGGAGAGACCGGCTGCGGTATTGGCGTAGAAGGGGTAGAGACATTCTTTATTTCTTCATACAACTGAGAAAAAGGAACTCCTTGCTTATAATTCCGATAAGCAAGGGCACGCTCTACACTTGCCATGCATTCAATAGGACCATGCCCTTCCTCGCCACATCTACCACATGGCTCTATATGCTCAGTAATCGTAGGCATCCTGGCAAATAGACTTTCAAAGCAACAACTAACCTGCAAAACTAATCAAAACTTTGCAGAAATGAGATCAGCCTCAAGGAATAAATTCCTTGAGACAAGGGACAAACTTAACTAAAGCAACAAAATTACGCCACCTCCCCGGCAACGGCGCCAAAATTTGACACGTCTGTCGCGTACCTGTCAAAAATACCAACTGGCTCTAACTAATATAGCTAGGGAAGTCGGGTCGAATCCACAGAGAGGTAGGAAATTGTCAGCTTAATCTAAGTTTGTCAAGGTAACCAAATGGGGGGTTTTTAAATATGATATTCTAAACTAGTAAGAATAAGGAAGAGGAAATTAAAAGGAAGGAATCAAACAGATAAAGAGAAACAGCTAAGACAGACGGTTCACCATAATCATTTAGTCAAGTAATCTAGGTCTCAGGTCAATGCAAATACGGTCTAAGGGGTAGCGAACGTCACCTTTCGGTCCTTAATTCACCCTAAAGCGTAAACAGCTTAACTTTCGCCCTCACTGCAATACCCTATTGTTCGCTACTAGTCTCGCCTTCCAGGTCAAGGATCACTAAGAATTAAAGGTCTAATTGCGTCGACTCAATTAGACGGATACAGTTAATTGTAGCATTTAACCAACAAAGAACTTTACTAGCATTAACCCAATAAACCGATTACTATTCCCTCATAATTATGGATCCCCTATAGTCTTAGTATAACGGAAATTAGCTACTCATAACCAATGAATTAATGATAATAACAAATTGATAATTAAGACTTAACATAATGATAAAACTAAAGGATTAAAATAGAGCAATTATGATAACAATAAAGGGAAGAAGGAATTCGAGCAATGATTAAGAATTAAGAGATTAAAATAGAATGATAATACCAATCGTATCCCAAATCCGAGTAGCAAAGAGTAAAAGAAGCAAAATCCAAAGAACAGTAGCAAGAACTAGAGTAAAACAGATGTGGTGTGTTCCGAGAGGAAAAACGTAGTTCACTCCTCCAGTCTTATACTCAAAATCCATCCTATAACCTAATCTATGGACTAATTACAAAAGCCCATAAATTAATTAGGCGGAAAAAGGCTGTAGAGGGGTAAACCACTCGATCGAGTGGAAATAACCCACTCGATCGAGCAACTGTGCATCAATCTCCTCGATCGAGTAGAAATAAACTACTCGATCGAGTATTCCTTGCTTTGCTCCCTCTTGCGTGTACTCAAAGTGGTCGATCGAGTAACTTAGGCAAATAAAAGCATTCGATCGAGCAATGAATCACTCGATCGAGCTATTTAAGCACGTTAGACCTTGAATTACTTCCCGAACTCAGCTCACGCGCCCTCCAAGTGTTAGATTTCCAAGTCCCGGCTCCTTATTCTCCATGAATGCATACAATTGGGACAAATTAGGCTCGATTTAGCTCCTCTTCGGTTAATTCCTGCAAATTACATAAAACGAACCAAAGTAGGATATTCGGGGGCATTTGTAGCTAGATGCTACAAAGAAAGTACAGAAATGCGTGTGAAAATGAGGTGAAAACCTTATATAAAAGACACGCATCACTTGTCTTGTTAGTTTGTGGCTGTTTTATTTGCGTTTTGCAGGAATTACATCGAGGATCACTCGATCGAGTAGTTTTTCTACTCGATCGAGTACTTTTGCTGATGGACTCACTCGATCGAGTGAAATTTTTACTCGATCGACCACCTGCAAATAGAGAACCACTCGATCGACTGTTTTTCCCTTCGATCGAGCAGTTTTGGATGCCCATTCACTCATTTGACTTGGATTAGCTTCCTGAGACGGTTTTCCGGGCCTTTAGCAACCTCTCATGTTCATGGTCGGTTTGGGGAGGTCCCTTTATTCGCGCTATCTTGTGAGTTTTCCGCATTTACTCTCTTTCTCTTTCAGTTTGCATTTCCTTTCCATGTTTTGGTACAATGGGGGCATTGTACGGGTTGGTTTGGGGAGGTTATGCATCTATATTTGTGTCTGCATATTGTTTTTAATGCATTTCAGTTATCACATTTAATTTATGTTTGCATTGTTGTTTATTTTCGTTAAAATTCAAAAAATCCAATAAAAATCAGAAAATTGTTAAAAATTCAAAAAATTTCACGTTTAATTTAGCATATAGGTTGAGTCGGAACGGTAGATTTCAATGATGAAATTGCACTTTAAATCGTCTTTTGCTTAAGCCTTGCATTAAACTGTTATCTTTTAGCTTTGTCTTTTGCATAATCTACGAGTTAATGTTTAATTTAGTGAACATATAGACTTGACCTGAAATTTTGGCAACCTACTTATAATTTCTAAGATTTAGAGCCTTATAACTGGTGTCATTTGTGACCGCTTTCATGTAGGATTGTGAGTAGTTACTCCTTGCATATCATGTATCATTAATTTGCACGTATATGAAATTCAATTGCTTTTTGCCGTCATACATTCGGGTTAGTGGTTGGTGTCACATGCAGGGAGGTGCTTACATTTCCCTTTTCTTTCGTTTTTACCCATAAACTCCACATTAGCCAAATTTGCCAGTTGACCTTTAGCTACATTCCAAATTTAGCCTGCCTTGTCAAGCTAGTTTAGTGTATGTTTTGCGGTATATATTTCATTGTATCAAATTTTGGCTTGTATCTGTTGACTTGGAGTTGGTAATTTATGAAGGAAAGGAGGATGATGAAAAAAGACGTGAAAAAGAAGAAAAAAAGAGAAGTTGAAAAAAAGGAATTCGAAAAAAAAAAAAAAATTCGAAGAAAAAGAAGAAGAAACCGAAAAAAAAAAATAAAGAAAGAAAAGAAAAAAAAAATCGAAAAAAAAAAATGTTGTTTGGTTGACGGTTTCTGCTCCTATGATCTATCTTACATTATTTGAGGAGTATGTTTGGTTTGGTCTGGTGAGATCTTATGCCAAATGAAGAGCATGTGCGCAATTCATAATTGAGTTGGAAATGGATATGTTTCATATGGTTTTGTTTAGGTACTAGCTTGATCACCTATACCTCCACATTCCCATAAATGTTTTGCCTTTTCTTACCCATTGCCTCACTTTACCATATTTTTGTAAGCCCTCGGCTGTGACAGGACCTTGTTTGGTTGGAATGTATGTGCGGTAGCTAGAATTGTCTATCATATTAGTTGCATGCATGTTTATGTGGGTCGTAGTTTAGGTGAGCGACTATTTTTCTTTCTCTCTTACATATATATGTTCACCCTTCGCTTCATGAGAGAAGAGTGACCCGTGAGAGTCTATTATTAAAGGTCTTGCAAGGTCGACGGTTCAGCTTTGTTTATAAACATCTTACAACTCGTTTGCATTTGACTGTTTGCTATAAGTGTTAGTTTGCTTGCATTAAATTGGTTTAAGTGGGCATTTGTAGCTAGCTCTGAGTTATCTTTTCCGTTCCATTAGTTTGCATTTAGTTTACTCAAGGACGAGTAAAGGTTTGATTTGGGGAGATTTGATACGTGCATTTTATATAGTCTTTTTAGCCTATTTATGCACGTATTTCTACGCTTTTATCGTAGCTTTATGCTACGAAATGCCCCGAATATGCTACTTTGGTTTGTTTTGTCTTATTTGCAGGAATGAACCAGAAAGTAGTGAAATTGAGTCTTTTACCATCCTTTTAGCATGCATTTGGAGGAAGAGTGAATTTGGAGCGGGAATGTAGCTATTTTGAGATGCGCAAAGAAGAAAGATAGCTAGGCGAGCAAAGGAAGAACTTCAAATTGCTAGTGCCTACTTTGGAGAGCTATATCTCGAGTTCTACAATAGATATTCAGGTGATTCTAATTGGAGATGAAAGCTTGTCCTCTTAGCTTTCCAACGCCACCGGAATCGCCCTGTTTGCCCAAGTAACGAAGAAATGGCAGCCGTTTGAAGTTCAGTCCGCAAAGCAGGAAATCGTTGCTGGAAAGTACTCGATCGAGTAGATTTATGTTCGATCGAGTCCTTTTTCTACTCGATCGAGTAGATTCAATTTATGGTTTACTCGATCGAGTAGATTTTCTACTCGATCGAGTGGTTTAAGCTTTAGTTACTCGATCGAGTGGTTTTAAATCACTCGATCGAGTGGATTCGCTATGGGCTTGGGCTTTTTAGCTTATTTCCGTCATTAGGTTAGTTAATAATCCTATTTTCTTATAAATAGGAAGTGAGGATGTCATTTGTAACTCGTCTTTGGACCTCAGACGTTGCTTCTCCTCTCTTATTATTTCTAATACACTGTTACTGCCATTCTCTCTTATTTCCGGATCTATTTCTACTGTAACTTCTTTCTCTCCCTTTTTCTCCTTAATTATTTAATGTTTATTATTCCCCCTTCCCTTGTTCTTACTCTCTTATTCATGTCTAGCTAAATACCTCTGCTAGGATTAGGTGATTCATTAGACTGATGTTAGTTGCTAATTAGGTTATTAGATCTGTCGTTGTTGTTGTAGTCTATGTTGTTAATCGCTGCTTTAACTGTATCCTGCTAGTTGAGTCGACACAATTAGCCTTTTAATATTGGTAACCCTTGACCTGGACCGAAAGGTTGGAATAGAGGAGACCCGCAGTGAACAATAGGATGCTTTAGTGAGGGCGAAAGTTAAGCTAATAGCATTTTAGGGCGAATTGAGACCGAAAGGAGATATTTGTTGCCCCTTAGACCGACACATCGACTGATTTCTGACCTTAGCTGCAATTGAGTGACGTTTATTGATGACCCGAAGTCCTAGTTCCTTCCCTCTATTGTTAATTTCTTCTATTTTTATCTCTTTTCCCTTAGTCTCTTTAGTTCAGTTGAAATAATCAAACCCCCCCCCCCCCCCCCCCAGAAAATTCATAGACTGAAATAAGACACTTAGAACTCCCTACCTCCCTGCGGATCGACCCTTACTACCGCTTGCTAGTTGTAGTTTGGAATTTATAAGTATTATTTTTGGTACTCACTTCGACAGGTATCAATTACTAATAATAATATTGCTACTAGTAATTATACTAATTTGAGTGATTAACTAGGTAGCCACCATAAACCACAGTACACCATCAATTTTATTAGGTGAAATAACGGAGCACCGATTTGCTAGATTGTTGTTCAAAGTCTAGCCATGTATCATCCTAATTTGAGTGATTAGGTAGCCACCACGAAGCTACAACAATCCTAATTTAATAATTAGATAAATAAAAATTGACAAGCCCTAATTTCATCTTTAACAAACAAATAAAATTTGATAGATTAATTAAAACTCAACAAATAATATTAATAATTTATAAACAAGTAAATTAAATTTATTATTTGATAAATTAGAATCCATCTTGTAAGTTTTAAGTCATTTGAGCAATTAAATTAAGTTTTAGGGAAAAAAATTGATTCAAGAGTCCATTTGGTTCAGTTTTAGGTGAAAAGGATACAAAATAGAACGTTTATGAAAAAGTGTATGTGAAAGACTAAAATTCGTATATGAAAAAATAATTAGGTATTAATAATATTAATATTAAAATTAACAATGTTATTAATAATACTATTAATAATTAATATTCATATTCATATTAATAATAATATTAGTAATAGTATTAATTTTATTAATATGAATATTATTGATTTTAATAACTATAATATTAATTTTTTGCAGGTCTTATTTGGAAGATTAAATACCTTGTAACTCTTCGTTTGAGTCACATAGTATAGTAGATTTTTGTAGGGCTCTTTCATTTGTTTTTGATTGGACCTCTATGGTTTCCTTGTAGAAGTATTTGGATCTTGTACTTTATCTTCTTTCATATTTAATGAGGATTATTATTATTATTATTATTATTATTATTATTATTATTATTATTATCATCATCATTAATTTATTATTAATTAATCATCCTCATTGTTGTTATTATTATGAATATTATGGTTATTAAAATCAATAATATTCGTATTAATATAATTAATACTATTACTATTATTATTAATAATATGAATATGAATATTAATTAGTAATAATATTATTAATAACATTGTTAATGTTAATATTGCTATTATTAATACCTTTTTCATATACGAACTTTACTATTCACATACACTTTTTCATAACGTTCTATTTTGTACCCTTTTCACCTAAAACTAAACCAAGTGAACTCTTAAATCAATATTTTTCCCTAAAACTGAATTTAATTGCTCAAATGACTTAAAACTTACAAGATGGAATCTAATTTATCAAATAATAAATTAATTTACTTGTTATCAGTTATTAATATTATTTGTTGAGTTTTAATTAATCAACCAAATTTGATTTATTTGTTAAAGATGAAATTAAGGTCTGTCAATTTTATTTATCTAATTAATTAAATTAGAATTGTTGGTGCTTCGTGATGACTACCTAATCAGTCAAATTAGGATGATAAACGACTAGACTATGAACATCAATCTAGCAAATTGGTGCTCAATTATTTCACCTAATTAGATTGATGGTGAACCGTGGTTCATGATGGCTACCTAGTTAATCATTCAAATTAGTACAATTACTAGTATTAATATTAATATTATTATTATTATTATTATTCAAATTAGTACAATTACTAGTATTAATATTAATATTAATATTAATATTAATATTAATATTATTATTATTATTATTATTATTATTATTAATCTTCTTCTTCTTCTTCTTCTAATAATAATAATAATAATAATATTAATATTAATATTAATATTAATATTAATATCAATTCAGCTCCAATCAGCTTAGTTCAGTTCAGCTCAGCTCCATTCAGTTCAGTTCAGTTCAGCTCAGCTCCATTCAGTTCAGTTCAGCTCAGCTCAGTTCAGTTCAGTTCAGCTCCATTCAGCTCAGCTTAGTTCAGTTCAGCTCTAAAAAGCCAGAAAGAACAGGGCCTTAATCTCGAAACATTGAGAGTTGCTGCCTACTTGTCTATAATTGATACAATTAGTCTCATTGTAGACGGGTATATCCGTCTAAAAATGTAGATGAGTCAAATATGTCATCACTTTCATAATAAGACAATTTCCACGATCCCACTTGTTGTTTGTCTTATTATGAAAATGATGATATATTTTGATCCGTCTATAACTTTAGACAGAAAGGGTCCGTCTAAAGTGAGATTTTGTGTAATTGATAATGGGTGCTTAAATCTGATGACTAGAAATGACAACGGGTCGAGTTCAGCAAGACACGAACCCGTTTACCCACCCTAAACCCGGACCCGACCCAAATCTAAAGGGTCCGATTCGAGGGATCCCCGACCCACCACCATCCCTACTGATGAATTGATATTGCATGGAATGAAACAACACATTATAAAAACACAAGTGGACAACGTGGCCACCATATTGCGCGCCATTTTGTCATTCATCACTACTCGATAGTCCATACTCTTCACTTGTTCTCAAAATAATGTTACCGTTACCCGTTAACGTCCTTTTGAAAAAGGCAACACTACCTCACTCCTCAACCCCACGTGACAATTAACGTCGAACAACGGTCACCTCACATTTCCACTAATAGATCCCTACTTTTTATTTCTTTTAAGCTTGTACAAATTCCTAAGCTTACCGGCGAGGAAACTTATAAAGCAAACATACGCGCTTTTGACACGCAGTAATGAATATGAGTAGTATCCTGAAATAGTACAATTTCTCAAAAAATTTATTGAAAGAATTCCAAGTAATTATGGTGTTAACTGTTATTATTTGTCTATTTTATTTTGGAGTTTCCCGGTTATTTGTTCGTATGTTTTATTTTGGGTGTTTCAGTTAATTTTTTGTCTTTTTTTTTTCTAAAAGTATTTGTATTTCTATTTTAAGAATGTCTTTGATGAGTAATTGGATCTTACATACTCAATTGGTTCACTTGTCATCTAATAATTGACCATCTCCATTTTCTTTGATATTTGTGCCAAAAACAAAGAGAAATTAATGACCGGGATGGAGGAAATATAAAATAGATACGTTAGTACGTAGTTGTATTATTGTACTAATATAAAGGATTACTATCCACGTTTAAATGAGTATGTTTCTCTATGATAACAAGTACTAATTGGAATAGTTTATTTTGAGCTACCATTAATAATAAAAGGGTTACGAAAGATACACAAATTAGTATGGAGAAAATAATAAAGTTTCTTACCTTATAAAAAGAAGACTTTGTAATAAATTATTTATCTATACGGAGTGCAATTTTGTATATCACCTAATATTTTGATTACACTTTTTTATATATTTTTTTAACTAGACATGTTTCAGTAAGTAACGTTATGACTAGTATATATCTTTTCAATAGATGATTTTATATTACTCCGTATATATCATTATAAAGTAAAGAATATACAAAACCAACTCCTTCATTAAATTCGTCATGATATTTGTATACGCAAATCATGATTGTACAATAATGAATGAAAACGGTATTACACAGGAATAACTATAGCAAAATATACGTAATATTTTTTTAAAAAATAATTAACGATTTTCATTGTTTAGAATACTCCCTCCCATAGTCCCATTCAAACCAAAGGTTACATTTGACTTTATTACACTTGCCGAGGCGTGTTTTGCAACGTGAATATCTTTAGTTACACATTATTAAAAATTATAAAAACTTGATATTCTTATAACATTCATGACGATGAATTAAACAAGATCTCGCATGACTATGTTTTCTCTTATACATTACTAATAATACCAAAGATTCTCTCCAATTATGAATAGTGTCAAAAAGTCACATGTAACCTTTGGTCTGGATGGGAGGGAGTATATGATTATATGATACTACCTCCAATCCATTCCAAACTACCCACTTGTTTTTTGGAGGTCAAATTTTGAAAAGTTTGACCGTTAATTCACAGAAAAATATAAAACTTTGAACGATAAAATTTACATATTTAGTTGTATTATGAAAATATCTTTCATAAATTATATTTTTTGCAAAAAAAAATTATATACAAAGGAAGAAAAACGCGGTCAAAGTGTCGCCTCGAAGATCACCCAAAAGCAAGTGGGCAGTTTGGATTGGATTAGAGGGAGTATTTACCTGTAAATCAAACACTTTTCGGCAAAATAATAGCATCAAAATTACTTTAGATGTTTATATTCTAAAATTGTAGAAGTGGATAAAGGAATATGATGTGTGATTAAAATGGCAAAGGAATATAATAACATGTTCAATATTTAAGATGCTTTTTCATGAACAATCTTTGTGCTTTTTTATTTATTCGGAGTATCTAAAATACTTATTTTTTTAAAAAAAAAATTTTACCTATTTTTTTAGTAGTGTACAAATCTCATTAGGCAAAAATGAAAAAAAAAAAAACTTCCAATTAATTAAAAGTCACAATAATGGTGGTCTTTTTAGTAAGAAACATTTGTATATATTTTTATCACTTTCAAAGTTTAAACTATGTAGAGTATTACATATATTTTACGCATTACCATAATTAGTAACTAAGTAGACTCAATATTTAGGCACGATATTGATTGTTCCTTTTAAATGACATGAAACTATCATTTTTTCGAACCCAGGTCATGAATACTATCGGTCGTGACTTTACCAACTAAGGTAGTTGACATATGCATATGAAAACGATCATTAACAATTATAAAAAAATATATTCTTATTTATATACTATTAAATACATATAATTTCAAAACATTTAAAAAAAATATAGCTTTATTCAACTTTATTGAATGTAACACTTGCAAAATGTTGATAATATTGCATTTAACATAATTGGCTTAAATAACTAATTTCATACTTCTACGGAGTATGATTAATGGTACTTGTGATATAGCCTGCATTATTAGATAGCACAAAATTATACAGAAGACAAGCATTATTCAACATAAAATGTCTCTTTTTTCGTTTTTATTCATCTAGTCTAGTTTATTAACATTAATACTCTCTTCTATTCTGGTTTTTTTTTCCACAATAAATAAGAAAGTGATTTTGGATCGCACAAACCACACTACTCACATCAATACTATATATTAATTCCAGAAACCAAGGGATTTCAATGTAATTAATTACATCTATACAAACTAAATAATTATATTATATAGTTTTTATATAGTTTTAATCATATCACTGTGTGATGGACCTGACTAAGGGACTTCAATGTAAATATTTGATAGTTTTGGCTTAAGTATAAACTAGTATAGGTGCCCGGCTTCGCCCGGGCTACCTCTACTTACCATTACATTTTTTTTTTCATTAAATAAAATTATTTAAAGTTGCATAACCCATAAATTTATCATTAATATATTTTTCTATGACATATCCTAAAATTACGATAAAATAAATTTTGAGACAAATTCACCACTCCCGCTATTAATATTTTACTCTTATTAATGAAATAATTGTAATAAAATTTCACTACTTGCCTGTAATCATTGTTACTTTCACTACTCCCGCCGTAATTATTGTTATTGTCATTACTGCCGCATTAATATTGATAATTTCACTACTCCCGCCGTAATTATTGTTACTTTCACTATTGCTGCATTAATATTGATTATTTCACTACTCCCGTTGTTTCTACCACTTTCACTAATCTCGCTGATAATATTGTTACTTTTACTATTCAAATGAGTGATTATTATCATATAACTATATGCAATGTTACTACAATTCTTTTCTTTACTGACGAAATTATTTTTACTACTTAGGCATGCAATTTTAAGAGGATTATATATTTAGATAAATATATTACATATATGCATTAAATCAAATTGAAAGAATTATGCAATATTATATATTATGGAATCTAACTTGAAATATTTATAACCTACTTATATTATATTTTTGTATGTTAAATTATTTTATTTTAAGGAAATTGACCATCTTCTATAAATATTTAGGAAAATTACCAAGCATGTTTTTTCTTTTAGTCTCCTTGAAATTGACCTTCTTAATTAATTATTTTATTTTAAGAAAATTGATCATCTGAATTAATTTATTTATTTTAAGGAAATTGACCATGTTTTAGTTTCTTACAAATGTTTAGGAAAATTACCAAGTTTCTATATAATTTAATTTAAACCCAAACTATATAATATTTGCATTGAGATCCCTTAATCGGGTCCATCACACGGTGCTATTGATTTAAAACTATATAGTATATTAATTTGTATAACTTTCTTTAATTACATTAAAGTCTATTGGTTTCTGGATTTAATATATAGTATTAATTTAGAAAACATCAAATATGGAGATTTTCCTTAAAATAAACATGCCCCACTTGAGTTATTAATTAGTATAAATATGTTAATTACTATTAAAAGTAAATAAATCAATCTAGATTTCCAAAAAATATAATATTCCATAATTCATTATATTTGTAATCCCCTATTTACTAAATGAATAGGCGAAACTGCAACTTTTCCCGCCTAAAACATATTTCCTAGAATAGTGCTTGGTATTTTTAGCATATAATATAGGTGTGGACATGATAAGTTATTAATGAATATAATCTTTTGTATTTAAATATTTATAACATCTAATATTTCACATTCTCCACAAATTTATCTCCGATCTTTTCAAGATAAGGAAATTCTTCTTTTAAAGAACTTATTGATAAAAATTTATTGACTTTTTATGATAAGAAATTGCAACTAAAAAATATGGTATTAGTAAATATTTGTTAAATTTCATTGACTTTTTATGATAAAAATTAGCAGCTAAAAAATATGTTATTAGTAAATATTTGTAAATTAACATCATTAATTTCTCAGTTAAAAAAACAAAAAAAAAAAATTCAAAAAAAATAATCATTTTATTACTTCTTACGATTTAAATTTTTATTTATTTCTCTAATCAAAATACATTAAGGAGAAACATGAAAAATAAGTGAATTGTCAATTTAAATTCTATAAATAATACACTAAAAAGTAAAACTCTATAAATACCATACATATATTGCACGAGCTCTATATTAGTAACTCTATAAATACCGCGCATTCATTGCGTGGGATCTAAACTAGTTTAATTAGTAAATAATAATGATTGACAAAACTAACGAAGAGGGTATGAACAATTAACTAACAATTCGATTTTAGTAACCAAATAAGTATTTAAATGGTAAATAAAGGTAGCCCGGGCGTAGCCGGGCACCAAACCTAGTGCCATTAAATTTGGGTCACAAATTATCCCAAAAAAGGAAATAGGAAAAAAAACCCCGAATAACCGAATAAAAAAATAGGGGAAAAATATAGAATATGAGGGAGTAATAATCAGATAATATAAAGTATTAAGAATATTTTCAATAAATGGCCGGAACAGAATATGTAGTTTGAATACCATAGTAGAGCATTCTCTGTTCTCATAAATACTTTCCACCATTTTGCTCGGTAGTATTATTATTCACAAAACTCCGGAGAGACGGTCTCTCAATAACGTTATTGAGATACCTCTGATATGATGGAGTGAGGGACCCATTAGATTTATTATTTCTCTATTATGTCTCCCACTAAGTTAGTGGGAGACGGTCTCTCATGAAATCTACTGTTATTATTATCTAATACAAATATTCGCTTAAGCTGTTCCAGTTATTTGTTTAACTGTTTCATTTTTGTCTCACACAATTGTTTACTTTTTTATTTTGAAAATGCCTTTTATAACAATTTAATCTTCCACACTCAATTTGGTCTACTTATCATCACATAATTGATCCTTTTCTTTTTCCTTGATATTTGTGTCAAAATAAAGATAAACAAATTACCGCCGGAGAGAGTATTATATACTCCCTCCATTCAACTCCACATTACACATATTCCTTTTTGGTCCATTCAACTCCACATTACACCTTTTCTTATTTGGTTGTACTTTTAATACTATAATACTATAACTAGTATAGATCCCGTGCAAATGCGCGGTACATATAAAACCTTTTAATTTTTACTGTATTACTTATAGATTTTAGATTTATATCTCATAAATTTTCTTAAAATTAATCAAGAGAATTGAGTAATTCCTTGAAGTGTATTTTTTTATAAAAATATTTTATTTATTTCAAATTATTTTAATAAATTCTTTTTTCGTCACGAAGTTAATAATAGGGGTAATACTGTAATAGTTTATGTTTATGAATAGTAGTCGTTTATAATTTTATACCAATTTTATTTTATTTTATTTAAAAGATTATATTTTTAAATTTGATGATGAAAAGATTATTTTTAATGAAAAATTAGTTTAATGAATGAAAATCTAATTTATTTTCATATTTAAGCTTGAGCACTTTGGAGAGAAAATTTTAGAGAAATTTTATTCTCGTAGTATATAGGAGAATTATGACCATAATTATCGTTAATATTTATTGTAACACACCACGGGAATTGAAGAGGTCCATTGATAGACTTAAATGACTAGTGCTTAAAGGGATTGAAAGTACTACTCATATCAACAAAGTGTACTTTCTTTTATGGTCATCCATGCGAAAGAACTCCAAAGTTAAGCGTGCTTGACTGGGAGTAGTCTTAGGATGGGTGACCTCCTGGGAAGGTTCCCGGGATGTGCATGAGTGAGGACAAAATTCGCTATAAAGGACTCGTGTTGATCTATGGGCCATGTACACAGCCTGGTGAGCTATCATAAGTAACCGCTCCCGATCCAGTTTGGGCCGGGGGTGTTACAAGTGGTATCAGAGCAACCCTACGACCGTGTGGTGATGGGAGGCAGTTGTTATATACTCCTGGAGCAATTGTTATACGCTCCATTATGATCACCCACTTAGCGGAGGAGGATTCTGGGTTTAGCTCGACTGCGGTCAGATGCTGCCAGGCGTAACGAGGACGTTGCCTTCTTCAAGTGAGGGTGTGTAATACTCCACTGAACCGAAGACGTTATTCGGGTGGAGTACCCCCTTGAAGAGGTCCATTTATAGGCTTAAAATCTGACTAATGCTTAAAGGGATTGTAAGTAGTACTCATATCAACAAAGTGCACTTTCTTTTCTGGTTATCCATGCGAAAGAACTCCACAGTTAAGCGTGCTTGGCTGAGAGTAGTCTTAGAATGGGTGACCTCCTGGGAAGGTTCCCGGGATGCGCATGAGTGAGGACAAAATGCGCTGGAAAAAGACCCGTGTTGATCTATGGGCCATGTACACAGTCTGGCGAGCTACCGTGAGTGATCGCACCCGACCCTAAGTTTTGGGTCGGGGTGTTACAAGTGGTATCAGAGCAACCCTGCGACCGTGTGGTAATGGGAGGCAGTTGTTATATGCTCCTGGAGCAGTTGTTATACGCTCCATTATGATCACCCACCTAGCGGGGGAGGATTCTGGGTTAGCGGTTATGCTCCCTGGCGCAACGAGGACGTTGCGCTCTTCAAGTGGGGGTGATTGTAACACCCCACGGGAATTGAAAAGATCCATTGATAGGCTTAAATGACTAATGCTTAAATGGATTGAAAGTACTATTCATATCAACAAAGTGCACTTTCTTTTATGGTCATCCATGCGAAAGAACTCAACAGTTAAGCGTGCTTGGCTGGGAGTAGTCTTAGGATGGGTGACCTCCTAGGAAGGTTCCCGGGATGCGCATGAGTGAAGACAAAATTCGTTATAAAGGACTCATGTTGATCTGTGGGCAATGTACACAGCCTGTTGAGCTATCATAAGTAACCGCTCCCGACCCGGTTTGGGCCGTAGTGTTACATTTATGGTATATAATAAATTAGGAGGTAAATTTTGTAATAAGAGTACATATAGATAGTGAGATAAACAAATATTTTATTGTAGAGTGTCACTTAGGCGGGAAAACTACGAAAGAACATTTAGAAATGTGTTAATCTTTTAGTATATACTAGTATAGAACCCGTGCTACAGCACGGTAATTTTATAGGTGGTGTTTTTAGAGAGGTGCCCGAATTAATATTATTTGTATAAATTGAATGTGATTTTAATTTAATGTTAAAATGTACTTGATATAACTAACATGAAATTATATGAAAGTTTACTAACATGTAAGGATACTTTAAGTTACATTATCTGTTTTGAAGTATTAATAAAACTATAATTGTAAATAAGTATTACATGCAACTAATTGATGACATTAATAATACATTTTAAGTTAGATGTACGATCTCTAATTAAAACACGCACTCCCTCCATATCACACCAATGGTAACATTGACTTTTTCACACTTGTCGAGACACGTTTTGCAACGTGAATATATTTAGTTATACATTATTAAAAATTATAAAAACTTGATATTCTTATAGCATTTATGACGATAAATCAAATAAGATCTCACATGGCTATATTTTGTCTTATAAATTAAGAATAATATCGAAGATTCCCTACGACCATTAATAGTACCAAAAAGTCAATGTTACCATTGGTCTGGTATGGAGGGAGTATTAGCCTTATAAAGAAAACCGGTAAAAACGATATAGTGCGAATCTAAAAAGGCGATTTATAAATTGGGGGATAATCTCGGTAGAATATTGTGTATTGTGTATAAAATTTGTGTATTGTCTATATAATTTGAGTATTGTGTATTGGATGATAATCTCGGAAGAGAATATTGCATATTGTATATAAAGTTGTTATTTTATTGTTCTTGATTTTCTAGGATTTTCTGTGTATATATTTATTATTGCTTAAAATAGATTGACCTCAATTATGTGACAATATATTATTGAGTACAATATTTTAAAATAGAATATTTTAGAAGCGAATATTTCATATGGGGGCAGTTGAGCGAAAAACATGAGCGGGGGCAGTTGAGCGAAAAACATGAGCGGGAATAACACAGGTGTGTTATTCCTTTAGTCTATAGGGGATTTCTGGGATTTTCTGTGTATATATATTTATTATTGTTTAAAATAAATTGACATCAATTATGTGACAATATATTATTGAGTACAATATTTTAAAAGAGAATATTTTAGAACGGAATATTTCATATGGGGGCAGTTGAGCGGAAAACATGAGCGGGAATAACACAGGTGTGTTATTCTTTTAGTCTATAGGGGATGAGATGTCACTATTAAGGCCCACTTCTTCAACACAAATTACACACAATACTAACACTTTCCATCCACTTGTTGTACTTTTATTACTATAATAAATACTCCCTCCGTACCAGACTAATGGTAACACTTATCTAATACGGCCGTACCACACCAATGGTAACATTCCTTATTCGGCCCACAACATCACCAAATTATCCTTATATCCATTTGATATTTACATAAAATGCCACTACATACCCCACGACCCCACCTACCAACTCACAATTAAACCCACAATTATATACCCCACCTATTTTCTTTCCTCTTTACCCCTTTTTTTACCCTCTTTTCTTAAAAACCCCCATTTTTTACACGTTACCATTTATATGGTATGGAGGGAGTATATTTTTGTTAATATTTGTGCAAAAATGATATATATGAATGTTGAGTTGAATGGAGGGAGTATATTTTTTTATTTTAGAGATTTATTCATATTATTGAATTGAAGAATTGTGATACTTCTAGAAGTATGGAGTATTTCTTTTTTTTTTTTGACAATAATGAACTGAAATATATTAAAGAAGCAGGATACAGAGTTAGCCTGTTGCCAGGCGTACAGACCAGAAAGGATAAATTACAAACAAAGCACGGATTTCCCGAAAGGAATGCCGCACACTAATTGGGACTGGCAAAGAGGTTGCCAGAACTGCAGATAGTTTACAACAAGGGACTAAGAAACAAATGAACTCGGACCCGGAGAATGGGCATAGCGCATAGCACATAGAAGGGCCCCGGTGACAAACGTCGAAAGATGAACTTGCGCGAACAACACATGACTCGAAAAATCCAAATTTCGGTGCGATAATGCGATGAATTGAAACAGGTTTGTGCGTGGGACGTGGCATGTGGAAACATAAAAAGAAATCGCACTCCGTTGAGGTAAAGATGTATCTGTGACAACACATGGTGCAACAAAGTCAGTAGAGGGGTGCAATCGTGTAGGACGTACCTTGGAAAATTGCACATGTGAGTGCAGTAGATCCTCAATGAGTCGACAGGTAACTGCAGGGTCACCATTGTGATTTCGAAAAATCACCGCATTGCGAGTAGTCCAAATGGCCTGGAGAACACAGCAAAAGTGAAGCAGGAGCCACCTTTGATTAGGCACCAAAGATTGTCTGTAAAGATAAGACAAGAAGTCTCCAACCCAAGTTATAAAGGAAATAGATGGGTTAGCCATGGCGTTAATCCCAAGGGAGGATGCGTTCCAGACATGTTGGGCAGCTTCACATGAACGAAATAAATGGTCTTGATTTGGGGGATGAATGACAGAGAGTACACGTTGAGTCAACCTAAGACATATTTGGATATTAAATTTACATTTGTTGGCATAATATTATGAGCCAGACGCCATAACATAATTGAGATCTTTGGTGGCATCTCTTTTCGCCATACTTGTTTCCAAGGAAAGGTATGAACAAAAGATCTAATGCGGCAAAGTGAGAAGATTCGAGACCATAGGAGCGAATAACCTGATTTTACCGAATAAGAGCCATCCTCTGTATATTTCCAGTAGAGAAAGTCATCAAAATTCTGAGCTGGGGGTTCCAAAGCAATAATCTCCTTTGCACAAATAGAGGAAAAGTAACGGAAAACCATAGACGGATTCCAGTCACCGGATTCCAGCAAGAAATCAGAGAGAGATGGTGAAGGCTCTGGAACTGGAACTGGAGCGGTGCCAAATGGCTGTTTACCATTAATCCAACGACTTGACCAAAGGTCAAGTAAACGCCCATTACCAAGCTTCCAGCAAATACCATTATTAGCCGCAGAAACAGCCTTGCAAATGCCGGACCAGATAAACGATGGTTGAGATACTCGAGAGGTTGCTAGAGGAATAGGCAAATCACGGGCATATTTCGGGGCCATATATCTAGCCAGAAACGCAGTCGGTTGTGAATGAATACGCCAAAAATTTTTAAGAAGCAAAGCCTGGCTTAGCAGATGGGTGTTTTTGAAACCAAGACCACCATATTCCTTTGGCGCTTGCAGTATACTTTTTGAAGTCCAGTGAATAGACTGCTTATTCCAGTCATTGCGCCACCAGAAAGCCGTTAGCAAGGCATCTATTTTGCGACACACACCAATAGGAATAGGTACCGCAGAGAAGACGTGATTCAAAGAAGCAAGCAAGATAGCTGAAATAACTATCAGTTTACTTGGTTGGCTGAGATGGAGAGCAGACCAGGATGAAATGCGAGTAGTGAGAGTATCAACAAAAGGAAGAAAAATCGCAGACCTCTTGCGAGGGATATCAACAGGAACTCCCAAGTAGGTACCAAAAGTGGGAAGTTGAGCCATCTTCAAAATCGAAGTCAGATGCTCTCGGAAGTCCGTAGGTGTATTCGGACTAAACTTGATATAGGACTTACTAAAATTAATCATCTGCCCTGAAAATACTTCGAAGTCCTTGAAAATATCCCGTAAAGTCTCAAAGGACAAAGGTGTTGCCTTGCAAAGATAGAAAAGCATCATCTGCATAGAATAAGTGTGAAAGTGGTGGTGCATATCTTGAAATCTTGATGCTTGGTCAAGGAGCCAACTTTTTCAAATCACCCGATCGGTTGTCGCGACAATATTTCCATACACATAATAAAAAGGTAGGGAGACAAAGGATCCCCTTGACGAAGACCACAAGCTGATCGGAAAGATTCCGACGGTTCGCCATTAATAAGAACCCTATAAGAGACTGTAGAAACACATTCCCAAATAATATTTCTCCAGAAAATTGGGAAACCCATACGCTTCATAATCAACATGAGAAAGCTCCACGAAACACGATCAAAGGCCTTGTTCATGTCAAGCTTAAGCACAGCGAAACAGTTTGAACCCTTTGTTGATTTGTTAAGATAGTGCAGCACCTCATGAGCGACGAGGCAGCTGTCAGTCATCAGCCGTCCAGGGACAAAAGCTTGTTGCGAGTCAGATACAATAGATGGAATAACCAGCTTAAGCCTATTTGCCAGGCATTTAGATGCAATTCGGTAGATAACATTACAAAGACTAATAGGCCGATACTGGGTTATCAACTCAGGGTGGTCCACCTTCGGAATAAGTATAATATGTGTCTGGTTCCATTCTTTCAGCATTACTCCAGAATTGAGAAAATGCAAGATTGCCGTAGTTACAAGATGACCAATCTGAGGCCAGAAAACCTGATAAAAACGGGGAGTAATACCATCCGGGCCAGGTGATTTCGAACCATCCATACTACGAATCACCCGGAGAACATCAGCCTCTGTGAAAGGAGCAGAGAGAATAGAACAGTCGGCCGGCGAAAGCAAAGGAACATCCAGGTCATCAAGAAAAGCTGCCGTGGACTGAAAAATATCAGCAGGAGACGACTTGTGACCTCCCAAAAAAGATCGGAAATAAGAACAAATCTCGACTTCTATATCAACTGGGTCATTAATCCATGTGCCGTCAGAAGTGCATAGAGAAATCAGTCGTTGCTTGGAAGATCGTTGCTTAACACGGTTAAACAAAAAACGGGTCGGAAGGCCATCCAGAACTTCTTTACGTGTCTTGTTTCGCTGAATCCAGTAACTATGTTGCTTGGAGAGCAGCTGAAGGTGGGAAGCTCTCAGGTTGTGGTACAAAAGGGCGTCATCAGAGTCCGAAAGAGAAGTAGATGCTTGAAAAAGATCACCTTCAAGTGAAGACCAATTTATACCATAGCAGATACGGTGTTGAATAACCCAATTCAGAATAGCAAAACGAGCAAAGACTAACTTTCGGATAAGACATAAGAAGAGGAGCCATAAACTGGAGTGTTCCATGCATTCGATACAAGAGTCATTACTTCCGGAATTTGAAGACACCAGTTGTCAAGACGGTATGGCCTCTTACGTGATTTTGGTTGCGGCATAAAACGTAGCATAATTGGCGAGTGATCGGAAATAAGAATAGGTAAGTGAAGAACCGAGGAAGCGGGAAAGAGATCAATCCAGTCTTGGGTTGCATATGCACGATCAAGGCGTTCCATAATACATTTGTTATCAAGTTGGCCATTCATCCAGGTAAAACGAGGACCAAAGAAAGGAATATCCACAAGATTGTTATGAAATTTCCACGCTGTAAACTCAGCTTGACCTCTTATTGTTAAAGATCCACCAAGTTTGTCCGAATGTAATTCCACTTGATTGAAATCGCCAATAACCAGAAAAGGAGAGCAACCAGAGATTTCATTAGAAATGTTATCCCATAGAAAAGACCTATATTGGAAAACCGGTTCCCCATACAGGAACATTACATACATATCCTTAAAAACATCTTGATTTACAACTAAGCCCAATTTACAAAAAATAAAACGGGGGCAACTACTTATAACTTGTATATCTACAGAGTCATCCCAGTACAAAAGAAGACCACCACTACGACCAAAAGAGTCCACCCCAAAGGAATTAGGATAACCAAGATGGTGAGTCTTCGTTGTTGCTATGTCGACATTAGTATGAGTCTCTTGCAAAAACAAAATCAGCGGATGATATTTAAGGACACACTGATGTAGATACGGAATTGTAGGATCATCCGCTTCTCCAAAGCCCCTACAATTCCAACAAAAGATAGTCATTGATACCCTGGTGGTGACTTAAGGTCCACCACCTGACCTAAACGATCCGTCCTATCTTCAGCGCTGTGAGAAGACAGGAAAAGAGA
The DNA here is from genome assembly GCF_048544455.1 of Silene latifolia. Taxonomy (NCBI): domain Eukaryota; kingdom Viridiplantae; phylum Streptophyta; class Magnoliopsida; order Caryophyllales; family Caryophyllaceae; genus Silene; species Silene latifolia. The sequence goes on from NC_133535.1 coordinate 106,534,278, forward strand.
CGAAAAAACAGTTAGCGACGAAAAATGGAAACCGCACCCACTGTCAACAGAACATTTAAGACGTTTAAATGAACAAATTTCCAGGGCCGAATCCGAACTCATAAATTTGCGTTTATTCGGCCCACAAACACCAGCAAACTGAACTAAATCCGGCGATTTAGGTTTCGTGTAGCTGAAACCCGGTAAACCCAGGAAAACAAAGAGACACTCAGGGGGGAGTGTTCGTGGCTCAAAGACAGACAAGGACGAATCCAAAATTAAGTCCATAAACTTAGCACGACAAGATCGTTTAAAACGTGGACAACTCAGGCGATGCAGCCCATAATTTACCTTGCGCTTGAACACAAATTTCAATTTCCTACCAGACGAGTCCATAGGAACGGAATTACCAGAGCCAGAGCTAGGCCCAGCAACCAAAGGGTCACGAAAAAGGATGCCCACATCCACATGACGTGGGGGTAACCTGGTTCGAGCAAACCAAGATCCATGATAGGATCCAAGTCCATATCAGGCGCCTTCATGCGAAAACTTGGTGAAACAGGAACTGCAGAGGACGACGCTCCATTAAGATCAGGGATAGAACGCCTCAAAGGGTGAGACTCAAGCAGAACTTCGCGAGATTCATCTTCGTGGACCATAAAAGCAGAAGGTGGCGGTGCAAAAGGAGCTTCCTCGTCCCCGCCATTGTTGGAAGGTGAAGATGAGAACGAAAAAACTGGAGAATCACCGCCTGAATCAACTTGAGCAGACTCATCAGGTTCAGCAATATCAATTCTGGAGGTCAAGTACTTTACTCTTGAAGGTAAACCCATAATCTCCGGTGTGTAAAAACGCGAACCAGGTGGGCCATGGAGAACCATTAACCCACTTGCACTTAGCTCCTCCATACGGGCACGAATCCGTCGAGCACCGTGAATCTTTCCAGACGGACAAAAGGATACACGGTGACCCACTTCTCCACACGTTTTACAAAATCTGAACACACCCTCGTAAGAAAACCCAATCCACTGATGGGTACGATCATCAATTTCCAGGTAACAACCAGGAATCAACGGTTTCGAAAAGTCCACCCAGACCTTTACTCTAACAAAGCATCGAGGGGGTGTTAAAGAGTTAACAACCTCCTCTTCACAAATGTCTCCCACATGAGACAACAGATAAGCAGCAACAGAGGAGTGCATCAGGTGAAACGGAAGATGCAGGACCCGAACCCAAACAGGGACAATATGAAAAAGCATATTGTCAGGGAAAGAAGTTGCAGAGCACGGTCGAAGAACCAACAAACTCCCATCAATATTGACAGTTTGACGCTTGCGAAAGTATTTGTAATCCGCCGTAGATGAGAACGAAAACAAGTAATACGGTTTCATGGGTCGAATCGAAATCGACCCATTTAGCCTCCAGTTGATACCAATCAGGTATAGAATTCTGTCAACATCCAGATATCTCTGGTCAACAAAGCGGGCAGTTAGAACTCTATTGAAATCCAAACCCGTAAGATCAACACAAAGGTGAGGTGGTAGTTTTATATTCACTCCGGCCCGACAAAGAGCGGTGGAGGATGAAGAAGCCATGGTATTATATTGTGTTGATGTTTATAAAACAGGGAAAATATTGAAGTTTGGCGCTGGGGAGGAATTAAAAATCGTAGAAAGGTATATATAGGTGGAAAAACAGAAGACAAGGGTTTGGCCGGAGCTCTACGTGGCAACTGACCGGACAGAGCACCGCCACATATGCAAAGAAGACAACAAAGGGATAAGAAAAGGGGGAGTTTGGCAGAAAGGTAAGCAAGTTGATAAAGGAGTTGGCGAGGAAGAAAGATAATGGGATGGTGGATGTCTGTCGGAGATATGTCGGCTACAGAACAAATAGTTTGGCGGTGGAAAAACCCAGAGGGTAAGGACTCTCAATTAGAGAGAAACTCTCTAGAGATAGAGAGAGAAACTCAAAAGTTGACGTGCAAGTATCTCTTCCAAGAAGAAATTAGTATGGAGTATTTCTGAAAACAATTAATCGGTAGAATTGTATTTATTAGTGTAGAAGAAAAGATAATAATTAATAAGTCTATCAACAAATCAAATGTCAATTAAATTAACAAATCAATAATCATTGACCTCTCCTCTCCCAACTGTCTTTTCCACATCTCTCCCTATCTGTCTTTCTCTCTCTATCTCTTTTCACACAAAAATCCCCTGTTTCCCAGCTCAACTCTTCCAAACACACCTAAAATCCCTCATCATCTCCATCTCCATAATCTCCATCAACTTCATCACCTTCAACAATCAAATCAATGGCGCAAGAATCCTTCATGGAAGCAGTTGAAGAAGGACTCAAACTCTCTAAGCGTCTCTACTACGGCAAAGACCGATCAATTGCCCCTCCGCGTCCTCCTCCGCCGATGTCTAAATCTCCGAATACATACCTTCCCACTGCCGCCATGTTATACGCCGTCGTCACCGATCCTGCCGTCGTCGATAATCCTGATATTCCTAGCTACCAGCCTTATGTATACGGTCGATGTGATCCTCCTGCCTTAATTCCGCTTCACATGAATCGGGTTTCGTTGGAGGTTGATTCGTATTTGGATGATACAGTTTTTGTTACCGTTGCCGGAGAGTGGCGGGTTCACTGTGTTATGGGGAGTAAGACTGTTGATTGTCGTCTTGCCGTTCCCATGGGCGAGCAAGTATGTTTTATTTCTTGGTTTTATTGATTGATTGATTGATTGATTGAGGTTTCGGAGTTGTGTCACATCTCCTGTCCCATATAGTAATATTTTGACATTATATAATTGCCTCAAATAGTAAATTCTTTATTTACCTTTAATGTAAAAAAGTAAACAAATGATTGGAATTGGGGAGTACATTGTTAACTTGAGTACGATAATTTCGAAGATATGGCATAACATTAAGGAGTATGAATTGGCACTGGTCTAGGCTAGCTCAATGCAACATTCGTATTACTGTACAATGTACATGCTACCTGTATTGTTCAGTTTAAATTTTCACCTCAAGGACAAAATTTTGATTTTCGCTCTTGAGATGATAAAATTATGATTATTGTTATTCAGTACTCCGTAGTATGTTAGAGTATAAAATCGATTTTGGAACTCCAATCATCAGCTTAAGCTTAAGCTTTTGGTTGAGATGGTTTCTTGACATCCCTTCAAAAAAAAAAGATGGGTTTCTTGACATGGTATCAGTTTGGTCACGGTTCGAATCTCACGCCTCTTAATTCTAAAGTGGGTATACTAGGAAGGTTTTTACTTATTTCATTTTAGGGTGTCTCATTCATTTGTTTACCTTTCTATATTAGGAAGGTTTTTGTTGGGTGATTTGATCACACACACCCATTATGGTCTACTTTTGTCATCCACTAACCACCACCACAAAAAATGCTCCCCTCTCCTTTCCTTCAGTGGCGGATTTAAGAAGAGGGGGTATAGCAGGGGCGGTCGCCCTCGCTGGAAATTCAGAATTTTGAATTTCTTAACTAAAATTTTCAAAATTTAGAGGTGTACTTAATGTCATTACCAGTTCGCCCCCCGCTGGAATTTTTCGCCCCCCTAATGGAGAATCCTGGCTCCGCCGTTGCGTTCCTTAGTCTTTGTTCCAAAACCAAAGGTAAACCTGGGACGGAGGGAGTAGTTCTCTACAATCTTAGCCACAACTTCTGAAACATAGAAGTATAAAACCGTGAGGCGTGGGCTTGTCATTAGTCTGAAAGGGCTCTAATTGTTTCAGCATTCTGGACTGCCAGTTGGTTGATATTTTGTCATTCAGTCTGTAAGGACTAAGGAATCAAATTCAGTTGATCAAATGTAATAACAGGCATATGTAGTTCAGTCATTTTAGTTTCAGTTATTACAAGTACTAAGCAGGATTCTGGTAACGGAGTATGTTGTTGCTTTTCCTCAAAAAGTGGCATTGTAGGGGCTAACTAAATTGGAAAGAATCTATTATGTGATGCATGAAGAGGTACATCATACTATCATAGCTTATATATAGACTACGTTTATTAGCGACCTCTCATACACACGCATTTTTCTATTCGTGGCGGTTCATTTAGTGATTCTAACGTCTTATAGGGGTCTCTTTTCATCATATTGTTTCATTTTCTTCAGTTGGTATTTTGACTGGTTTTGGACAAAATCTAGATAAAGCAAATGATGCTGGTGGAATTGATTTCAATGTTTTAACATATGAGTAGCTGCATCTTTGGAATAGAATTTCAAATCAAACGTCTTTTGTAATTGGTTAAAACTTACAACTACATGTCCACATCTGTTTGCTTGCTGTTTCATTTGTGTGGCCACGTTCTGTTAAACTGATTATAATTGCTGGTCTGGGATGATCTTCTCAAACGTCAGTGTATTATTACCTGCTTAATGTTAATTATTATGTTTTCACTATTGTATTTTCCCTTGCTATTCTCAATAATGTATTATTATCTGTCTGACAGGGTTCCATTCATAGTGTTGAGATTGATATTCCTCGAAAATCCTATCATACTCAGCTAGTTGCTACTGAAGATAAAAGGGATTTGGAAAATGCCTTAGGGGCTGATGATGGCCTACTTCTAAGGCCTGACATATTCTTGTTAACTATTCCTCAGGTGCGAAGTTGATTCCGCCACTTTTTACCATTTTTTTCTGTTGTCAGGCAACAAACCTTATATGTGCTTTTATCTTTGATAGGTTGATGGGGGAACCAATGTTTCTATTAAAATTAGTTGGTCACAGAAGCTATTATATCATGATGGTGAATTCTCTCTGTGTATACCATTCTCTTTTCCAGAGTACGTGACTCCTCCAAGCAAAAAGATACCAAAAAGCGAGAGAATACAGTTGAATGTCCACCCAGGTAGTGAAAGCGAAGTCGTGTGTAAAATTGTCAGTCACCCTTTAAAGGTACTCTTCACCTTCGTACTCATTATGATTTTGTGATATAAGAGGTGGTTTCCTGATTAATTTATTCCTACTTCAGGAAAGAAAGCGACAAGTCGATAGTCTTTCATTCTTGTATGAATCAGATGTTCTTTCGTGGTCAAGTATGGATTTTAGCTTCTCATACAGTGTAATATTTCTATTCCAAAGTTAACAATTTTCCAAGACAATAGCGCTTTAGATTCATTTACTCTTGTGTATCTTTGAACACCAATTTGCATTCATATTGTGTCCTAAATTTTGTTGTTTGTTACCAGGTTCCTTGTAGTCATATATCAGGCAGCGTGCTTCTGCAATCTCCGTCAGTAGATGATATTGATCAAAGAGATATTTTTTGCATGCACATTCTTCCAGGAAGCCATCGAAACAAAAAGGTTTGGACTTGAAACATTGATGTCTGATTGAAGCTTTAATGTTTAACTACCCTTCTCCATTTGGAGTTTTGGGTTTGGGAATTGGGATGTTCTAATATGTCTGTCTGCTAATATTCTTGAGCATTTATGATAATGACTACTTGGGAGTACAATGGTAGTTAGACGGTCCTTGTTCAAATTGCTAAAATTTGGTAAGAAATATTAACGCTGCGAAAGGATTACTGCTGGGTCCTGGTTGTTTTAGTTTTAGATTTAACTTTTGACCCATTCTTTGTCATCTCATCAAGAAATGCCTGGCTCTGAGTCTTGCACATTAATCTTAATATCCTATGTTTCCTTCTTCCAGTTTTCTCTCTGTTGTTCAATTCTCTTCTTTGTATGCTATTTAATTTTAAATAGGTTTGCCACTTATCAGGTTTTTCCCAGGAAAATTATTTATGTTATTGATACTAGTAGAAGCATGCAAGGAAAGCCACTCGAGACAACGAAAAGAACATTATGTGATGCTCTATCTGAGCTTAATCCACAAGATTCATTTAACATAATAGGTTTTAATGGAGATATCTGCCCCTTCTCATTATCCACGAAGATTGCTAGTAGAGAAACAATTGAAGAAGCTGTGCAGTGGATTGGCACCAACTTTGTCACAGGAGATGGCACCAACATTTCTCTTGCATTAAAAAAGGTTTGTCTTCAGTTACTGATCAGAATTTCCTGTAACAGGCTCACTATGGGGTGGTGTTAGTTACAGAACGCCCATTTAGGAACTTTGTGTCTCTTACACATTCATTGTCGGATCTTGCACATTCTCCTGATAAGATTTCTCAAACCACGCATATGAAGAGATGAAACCCAACCACAGATGCAAAAAAACTCCCAAGGGAAAGGAAGAGTTATTTCAAACATAATTTACTACCGTCTCCATTCACTTTTTAAACTTCCAACTTTTCTTTTAAAATTCTCCATCTTCAAAATCCTACTTCGAATCTTTTCTCTTTTTCTGTCTGCTGTGGTCAATATCATTTCTTACCCCACATCTTTCTTCAACTAAGCACATATTGTCGGCTTCCTTAGTTTTTGTACCAGATGAAGTAGGAAGTTCTAAACTTATGGAAGGTGTAAATATTAAATCTAAAAATAAAACTTGGGGATTACCACCACCAAACTTGGTAGATGCTCGGCTCTACTCCCTAGCTGATGTTCGTAATGGTGTCAAGGTTTTATTAGAGAATATGGGAGAGAGAGGAGAAGCTGTAAAAAGGTTCCAAAAGTAATAAGTTGGTGGTCACGAATGATAAACTAATATAATAGTCACTATGTACGATAAAAATGGTTGTGCTCATTAGGAATTCACTTTGGGCAATAAAAGGGTTATGAAAAATACAAAGGGTTGTGAAAAATTGAGAGACATACAGTCTCTGCCAAGTAATTTTGCGAGTACTATGAGCTGCTATATTAATGAGACTAATTTGTCCGGAGTGGAATGCAATAAATTTTTATCACAGTTTTGTTGAGTTGTAAAAAAATTCTTTGACAGAATATTTCATTATAGGGCAGCCAAACCATTGTGGAAACTTTGTTTTTTATTTTGGAACTGTGGCTATGGGAAACAAGTAAACCATTTTCTTTTTAGAAGCATTATGTTGACCCAGATATAGCATATTCTTCATGTTTCTTCTGCTGATAGAAGTGGATTAAACATCCTGTTTTTCTCGCAGGCGTTGGAGATGTTGTCAGATACACGTGACGCATTACCTATGGTTATTATGATCACTGATGGGGCTGTTGAAGATGAGAGACGTATATGTAATGATGTGAAGAGCCATCTATCAAATATGAAATCAATAAGTCCGCGCATACATACCTTTGGCATTGGTAGATAAAGCACTTCCTTCTCAGATTGAAATTCAAAGAATATTTATGCATTGGTTGTTTCTCGATGATGTGATCTTGTCAGTTGAAAATTATAAGTGTGACTCTCATATACAAAAATATAGGACCGAAATTAATGACCATCATATAGGAAAATACAGGACAAAAATTGCTGTGTCCAAAGAGGAGGAAAACCTATCCTTTGTGAAATAAGTGAAACTTCACATTATGAAGTTACTAGACTGCAAAAAAGCAGCACATTATGAATTTCTCCTTACTTACTGTAACCTTCACTAGATCGAGGCCCACTTAAATAGCTAGATAAATTCATGTGAATGAGTCTTTTTCTTTGTGGTTTTTGCATGCTTTATTGTCCGTTTACTTGAGCGTCAAGTTACTCAGGTTCTGCAGGTGTCTTGTTGGTGAGTCTTTTATAAAGAGTTTCTCTATTAGTGTGATGCAAGAGTATTTCTATTTCAACCTCCTCAAACCATTATCTGGTTGATATGCTGATTTTTGAATATTGAAGCAGATTGGTGTTTCTCTTTTCTTGAAATGTGTGTAAATTTTTATTTTTTTACTTGGTTAATTCCAATCTGACACCATGTGAAATGCAGGTTTATATTGTAATCATTACTTTTTGAGAATGCTGGCAATGATTGGCCGAGGCCTTTATGATGCTGCCTATGAAACAGGTTGGTTACTGTGGCTGTATCCTAAATCACCAAAGGTGTGAAGGATGTTCGATACCGATCTAAGCGTCTTTACTTTTTTATCCAATATGTTTGTTGTTAGTTGCTCTGTGAAATAATTTTTCCATTTGTTTCTAGTTTTTTCTACAGTCAGTCATGATAATTAGCTTCTCTTTATTATTCTACTTCAGTGATTGACTTTAGGGCATCCTTTTGTCTATTGGTTTGAGGGGAGGGGTTATCAATTTATCATCATTTGGGATCATACATCATAGTACTCTGACATAATGCACTTTTTTTTTCGTTTTCTGATAAGCCAGTCTGTTTTCTTATTACCTTATGTTTCCGTAATATTTTATGTACTACTGAATTTAAAATTATAGACCGTAGTACTTTGACAGAAAACCCCAATTTCTCCTTTTCGTGAAGTTTGTCAGTTGGTCTCATTACTTGGATTTCAAAATATAACCATTGAGTCTCAATGGTAAATATGCATTTTAATTTTTACACTAATTCTCATTTCAGGTGGCCATTTCCGTCTAAAGGCTTTAGACGGGCCTTATGTGACCATTTTTATGGTCAGATGTCATAAAGATGGTCACATAAGGCCCGTCTGAAGCCTTCAGATGGAATAGGCCGACTGAAGGGAGACTTTCTGTAATTTTTAATATTAGCCGGATACAGTATTATAAAAGACATGTCTATTTTGGTTGTAAAATCCCTGTTTATTGTCTCCGCAGATGGTATAGAGAATCGGTTCCAGAGACTAATTAATAGAGCCTCTTCTGCTCTATTTGCAAATATGACCTTTGACGCATTAGATGAACTTAATGATGTTGAGGTACACCTTTGTCTTCTATTTTGCGGACTTGGATACTTCATGACATTGTCTCAGGAGATTCTATGTTTGTATGTCCTAGACAGAGTAGATAGTGTGCCGCAAGTGTGTTGAGTGCATGTTATGAAATGAAACGATAAGCTAAATGACAGGTTTACCACACACATGCTTTTAACAAACAGCATGATAAATTGATACAAATCAGCACAAATCTGTTTGAGAAGTTTTCTTGTGAACCAAACCTAAATGAACGACGAATGATGCCTGAAAACAGCGCATAGTATCCTGTAAACCGCAATTTGTCAATCAACAGTGAGTGTTATGCAGCTAGTTTATGTCCTAAGATATTGCTATTGTCCTGATTTGCTTGAGCCACTGTCTGTGTAGACCCAATGATTGGCACAATTTGGCATCGGAGATTGCATGTAGTAGAGATGACCTTAAAATTTGCACAATTACACTGGAAATCTGGAATATGGAAACTTAAATGTCCTGTCAATTTCCTCTGTCACTTTATGCAAAAGTCAAGGGAGAATGATTGGTTTCTATGACGTTCGTTGGCGTAGCAAGAAATTTAGGGCGTGGATATGTAACACGTAAGAACCATTGTTAAAGATTAATTGGGTCTTATACTCTTGAAAAATTACATACGATTGCATCCTATACGATAAGACTGCGAAAGCCTGCGGGGTCTCAACCAACAATTTCTCAAAAAATAGCGAAGCCAAGTCCAATACCCTAGACACTGTATTTGACTTCTCATCTAGAATGTATTTTCTGCTGCTGTCGTTCTGCTGGTTGCGTTTTATTATTCTCTGCCTGATATGTAATTTACCTCCTGCTAGTTTACCTTGTGTTTTTTGGTGAGCTTGTCTTATGATCTGTTTTAGTTCCACCTGAAATCTCAGATATATCCGACAAGTGTGCCGGACCTCTCATCAGAAGGCCCATTGATAATATCGGGAAGGTATAAAGGAGACTTTCCTGAAGTGGTCAAAGTGAGCGGTATTGTTGCAGACATGACGAGTTACGAAGTGGATTTGAAGGTCACCAAGGCAAAGGGAATACCTCTTGAAAGAGTAAGATATTGCTATTGTCCTGATTTTCTTGTTTTGTGCTTTATTAACTGATGTATTTTCTACCGTGATGCTACGGCAAACAAAAGCTTGGTTTATCAAGTGTAGTGTTCAAAATTAGGTGTGCCATAATATAAATAGTACACAGCCCTTTTTCCTCCTGTCACCAGAACTACATTTGAGGTCTCATATTCTTTCACGAAGCTTATCTATTGAGGGACCAAGTTTAAATCAGTTCCCCTTTTTTGAGTTTTGTCAGAGCGATGCTGATTTTCCATGAAATTTTATGACATTGTAATTCAAAATGAGTCAAATGGTTGATTTAGTGACACTTTTAATTATTTGGCTGGCTTGGTATATTAATAGCTTGGATGCCTCCAAAATTCAAAAGTGGATGCTTATACTTCTTACAGCTTTTTAATGGAGCTGAGCTCATCACATGATTTGAATTTTTTATCAGACTTCTACTCTTAAAACATTTCTGGTTGGCATTTGTATTTTACAGATATTGGCCTTGCAGCAAATAATTATATACACCTCTCAAGCATGGTTTTTAGAGAGTAAACAACTTGAGTCAAAGGTATGTCGCTTTGACTGTGACCATCCTAGATTACATTGCCTCGAGAATTCTAGAAACATCTATATGTATTTTATATATAATGTTTTTGAATCTGTATATTCATGCCTATGATCTGCTAAACAATTTCTTACAATGTTAGTTTAAAATATCCAATGTGATTACACGCGCTGAGGTTTTCGTATGAAGAATTCAGGAACATTGTATCATATCGTACCGTTTTTCTAGAAAGAGGTGAGAAGAATGTTTATTTATTTTAGATTTTCCGAAGTTTAGATTGATATGATACAATACCTAAAAAATTGAGTTGTGGGAGTTTCTGCCTTTGACAATCAGCATGTTTAAATGTTTAATTAGTGCATGTTTTTTTTTACTAATAAGGATTTGGGCAAGAAACTTCTCTTGCATTGATATTTCTATCTGCATCTTAGGTTTCCCTTTGTTCATGCTGCGGAACTCCTGTTCTTATTATATTTGTTTGGTTCTCTTATGCATCCAATTCATTGGTTGATGTCGTGAATCATTCTATGATGCTGGACGTCCTTGAAAACGTTTGAGAGTCTTTTAACTGGTCCTTATTCATAAATTACATCATCAGAGCTATATTAGTATGATTAGTTCCTGAATGGCTATTTCTATAATTTATGGGAATGATTGTAGACTGAATGAAATGGATTGGCAGGTTGAAAATATGAGCATCCGGAATAGCATTGTCTCAGAGTTTACATCTATGGCCTTATTTGTAACTGAGACCTTGAAGAAAGAGGCAGACTCAGAAGCTAAGAAGGTATTGCGACACCTTTCCTACACCTACTCCAGTGTTTTGTACTCTGCTATTTTTAGCCTACTACAATAGGCCTTTTTAAATATTTTGAACTTTTAGACACACAGTTCTAGGGTCAACCATGAGTACCAACTCTCAGGTTAAGACTTTAATCTCAGAATCGGTCGTCGCATTCTGATCTTGGTCGTTATGCTGTAAATGCGGATGATACTACCCCATAAACGGTTGTGGTCACCTGGATTTAATATATCGTAGCGAACCCAGTGATAATTAGGATTTAGTATAATCAAACCAAGACTTTGGCGCAGCAATAGAAACAGTGAAAGGTGGGAGTAGAACCTTGCCCCTCACCCCACTGTCCCCACCCCCCAACCCATACTTTGGGAGGGGGGGGGGGGCGAAGATAAATGGAGATATACCTTATCCGATACTTGAATTTTTCTCAAGTATTCCTGTCTATATTATGCGTCATTTGGATGTACATGGTTCAAGGCGCGGGCGACCGATCCCCAAACTAAACCGTTCATATCGGGATGGACATTCACAAATTAAATAGGTCACTAAAATTCTCTATTTTAAAGCCATTAGTGTTCTATGAACTCGAGCATGTTCCTTGAACTGATGAAACGAACCTTGCAACAGTGATACAAATAATGGGTTAGAACCCCTTACATTTCAGTATTTTGCGGAGAACATAAACTTTGCTGGGGATGAAAACTTTTGATTTTAACAAGGTTCCTTTGTTTTGCCTCATTCTCATTAAGGGATACTAAGATAAAAGAGGGGTTGGCAGTTCATTTTCCTTTGTCGGTTGTGTGGCCTATACTCCTACCAATTTTTCAACTTTACTGTGATCAGAAAAAATCACCTAGCAAAGGGGAAGCAGCTGGTACGGAACCCAAGCCAAAGAAAGTCAAAGTACTGAAAAAGATAGGCATCGGATTTGGAAATGTGAAGGCAACGACAGAAAACATCTCTCCTGGATTTAACGAACCAAAACCACCGGAAGCAGCTGAGATCATAGTTAAGGCAGCATCGGATTGCTGCACGAGAATGTGCGGATACTGTTGTTGTATGTGTTGCATACAGATATGCTCCAAGATGAGCAATCAATGTGCGATTGTTCTCACTCAGGCTTGCACTGCGTTAGCCTGTTTTGGCTGTCTTGAATGCTGTTCGGCCATTTGCTGTTCCGGGAATGATTGATAAGTGGTTTGCTTCAGAGAAACGCTTTAATTCTGTGTGTGTATAGGCTGCGTCAATTGATTTTGGTAGTGATTATTTATTTTGTAAGTAAACGTAAATATATTCGACTTTATACGTAAGGTAGCATACTGTTTAAAGGTCGTATACTGTTTATAGAGAAAAGTGATGGATGAATTGCGATCTCTTTGCTGCCAGAGCAAGTTTGCAGGTGTCGTTGGATTAGTGGTCTGTTGGCTTGATTGTTACGGCAACTTTTATCATCCAAATAAGCAGTAATGATGTTATGAAATCAAGATCGAAGTTCTGATGTATGTATGCCTTGTAAAGATTTTATGATGTACAGGGACTGAACGTTTGAACCCTGTGTCAATACTCGTTAAACGTTCATATCGGGACTGAACGTTTAATGAGTGTTATTCTAATGCAAATTTAAATATCTACCGCATGACCTTATTCTATGCGTAAAACCTCAGTTCCGTCACTTCTATCAATAGTACTACACGAGACCAACAACTGGGGGTTAAATATTGTTGCAGCAATTGCAGTACACCAATGAGGGTTCTACTCGACCTAACTCCGAAGAGGGTAATCATACAGTTGTAATCGTATAATTACTACACAAATAATCTGAGCAACCCAATTCTTTGGTTTTATTTAGCCTTTTAGGTTATGATAGAACAAAGCCGAGAACAGTTGCTTTGTATGGGTAACACAATGGTAACCTGCAACTCTTTGTATTGTAGAGTAGCCGTCTTCCAATGCAACTTTTAAGAGACTGAGAAAAGCTGCTTTCGTAACACAACAATGAAAATGCTTACGTCCAGCCCAATATTCCAGCAATTTGCAAAGTCATTTAGGCCCTGCCCGGATGATGTAGTAGACAATAAATCTGATATAACTAACTTGCAAGTAACAATATCTCAACACAATAGGGTTCTCCTATCATAGCTGAAACAAACAGTTGGTTACTTCTCAGTCTCGTTCACATTTTCAGTGACTGTCACCTGTTCCGATTGTAAATGAAGCTCACTACCTTGATCATCTTGCTCCATGCATTCCTCAGTCTCATTCACATTTTCATTTTCAGAGACTGTCACCTGTTCCGAATGTAAACGAAGCTCATCACCTTGATCATCTTCCTCAATGCATTCCTCAGTCTCTACCTCAGAACCTTTCTTGTCATCAGAACCCACTGTTATGTGATGAAAGCTCTCCTGTATTTTTGTTACGCCCTTCTCGACGGGCTTCATCGCCTGATTTATTGTTAATTTCACATCCTCAACAACCTGCCATCATTTGGTTAATGATTCAGAGAGTTCAAACATAAGTTCTTTAGTCATTATTATATAAAAACCCTATATTTACAAATTTTCAACACCGTAATTGAGCAAAATGCGTAGAAAAATTGATTCTGATGTCCACGACCCAATGATGGATCAGCCTCCAGGTTTGCTAGTACTCCTAACTTCCTCGTACAATTTATATTGTCGCCAATTGACTTTGTTGGTGAACTAGTCAAATTTCACCATTAGTTTCTCCCTATTATGCGTCGAGATCCAATATAAAACTTGTCACCTTTGGATAATCAAAACAATTTTTTTCACATTCTCATTTTGAAAAAGTTGTTAACCTTTCACTAGTGTATATTATGAGAAACCATTAGGCCAAAATTAACATCGGCTAACCATCACAGTTAGAAGGGACAATATAGATGTGGGGGTGAAGGGAGTAGTAGATATGCGTACCTGTTGACCACCCTCGACTACAATGTCTTGGACACTTTCTTTGATGCTTGTCCCAGGAGCCTTGACTTCGGTTTCCGTCTTCTCAATTACAGTTGGACCCTTGTCATTCCCTTCCTCCATATCTACCACAGTTTTCTCAGCATGAGCAGTAATTTCTCCATACTCAGACAATGCCATGTAATGATAAGGTTTTGCAGAAAAAACGTAAGTGTGGGCTATAGCTGCAATCGCCATCTGAAGAGAAAAAATAATTAGCTTATTTATAACAGGCTCTATTACACGTAGTATATGATAATATGAATCTTTTGTAATAAGTGAAATGAAATACTTTATCGTTTTTTCTTGGGTGTGGAATTCATTTTTAAACGTCAACCAAACACCTATGTTATTTGAATTCAGTTCAAGTGTCAGACATGATTAATAGACTATTTTTCTCGTCTAAAAGGTATTTTCGAATCTCATGTCATGTTGACCCGTCAAAGTGAAGTTTCGAGTAATGTAAAGCAAGAGACGTACTTCAATGCAGATGAGGAAATCTTGCAACCCAGTCTGAAACTTTCCCTCTTTTGGCAAAACTCGTAGAGAACACAATATAGCAATTCCTACACCTTGCCACCAGGTTGCAAACACGATAGCCTTGAAGCTTATAAACTTAGCAAGCGGTTTAATCTCTTTGAGTCTCTCATGAGTCACATTATAAAACTGAACTAGACAATATAAAGCCCACATTTGACTGAAATTTAATACAACTGTAATATACGGGTACCTGAAAAATAAGTGATATCAATATATTAATACCAGTGGGTGATACAAACTCGCTTTCACTTAAAAAAAATTGTCTGCATCATCAATAACTACAGAAAATGAAAAGTTCATGGCAAACATACCCGTAGTGCCACTTGAACTCACCGTCACCATATACGCCACAGATTTCCAGAAGAAAAGCCAGGAATGCACAGACTGTCTTCAGAATCATCTGGTTACTAAGCTCATGTTAGTCAGAACTCAGAAACTTATTTTGAAGCACCTACAGGCTACAGGAATAAAGTATATCTCACTTACATATTGCACCAGACCAAATTTGATGATTGAAAACAATCGTTTTCCGAGTGCACATGGTTTGAGAAAGAAGTTGCAAAATTTGTTATTATGTGGCTTCGTTTTTCCATCTGTTTCTTCTAGCAGTGGCTTCTTCAGTACATTTCTTGATTCATTCTCTAATAGTTCAAGAACTCTCGCTTCTCCACCTAAAATAAGATGTGTTCAATGAAAAGAACTACATCACCTCAATGCCTTAATGACACATTGGCTTCTGAGTTCTGACAATGGCATAAGGATTTCTTTACTGAAAATGAAAATAGATTTGTGATGACCTATAATGGAATTAACATGGAGAACTGCATCGTCCTAAATCCTAATGTTACTTTATAATATAAGAAGCGCGTATAGTTTAATGAGCCTTTTGGTCTTTGTTCCCATCATACTTACGCTAAACAAAACATTTCTCTGGCTCCAATATAAATGGACATCTTCAATGAAAAAGAACAAGGCACAATAACATAAAGTTGTGAACGTCTATGCGACAAAGAGCGGCTCATAAGCTATAATTATCTTCATAAGGAGCTAAACACATGAAGTATTGTGACACTTACCAAGGCACGCAATGAGATAACTCCCAAAAGCATACAGAGCATATGCTTCATAACAATTCCTTAAGATGTCACAGGCCAGCGAAGTCCTCGGGTAAAATAAGGATATGATCTGGAACGGCAAATTAAACATCAGATGCATTCCATAAGAACTTTTGTCATGCACAAATAAGTAACAGAATCATTTAACAACACTCTGGATAAAAAGTGTTCACTGGTCAAATGAGCAAATAGCCAAGGCACAGAACAAGTAAATGCATAATCAATACATCCTCCAATGTATTACTCTCGTATATGATAGTCGCTATTTTGATAAATCTAACATGACAAATTTTAATGTATTCTAAATATACTTGGGGAATATTATTTAAAGATGAAATAGATTGACCACCATAGTCAGATGCTACAAAATAACTGGGATGAACCCCACGGAAATAAATACTGTAAGTGATAAGACCATATCCCTGTATCGACATCGTTGTTCACGGTTTTTCAGAAAAATTGCGTGGTCTGATTAATATCTCTTGCTACCCATTAAACATAAGTTGTCTGCTGTGCAAAAGTTTAATCAATACTTACTGACTCAGTTGCATAAACTGGAACCATCAGAAGCACAGCTACAATCCATTTTTGCTCCTGAGGAATATGTATATGTATCATATTAAAAGAGTCTTCGCCACACATATGTAAACAACGAAGAAAAGAAAAAAAAAAAAAAAACTAGCGGTGATAT
Organism: Silene latifolia; assembly: GCF_048544455.1. Classification (NCBI taxonomy): domain Eukaryota; kingdom Viridiplantae; phylum Streptophyta; class Magnoliopsida; order Caryophyllales; family Caryophyllaceae; genus Silene; species Silene latifolia. The sequence goes on from NC_133535.1 coordinate 106,550,772, forward strand.
AATCAATTGTTTTTCTTAACAGTAAATTGCTATGCGCTACATTGAATCTGCACATGCAGTTACACGATTTAGAACTTGGGGTAAATCCGAACAAGCAATTCACTGTTAAGTTTTTTCTGTAAGCTAACTGCAAAATCAGACTATCGGCTGTTCTGAATCCTAGCCAAATCGGTAAAGCTACAAGAATTTGTTGGGACTTGCTTTGGGTAAGAGTTCATTGCATTAAGCCTATTACTGAACTATACTTCAATAGTCAGCTCTTGTATACAGAAAATTCATGCAAAAATCTTGCCTAAAGGCACTAACTAACTTATAGAATAACAACAGGCAAGGAACATACAGCAGGATTACTATAGCATCTAAGATGTTGGAATATCAGAATGACCGAGAGCACCAATGCTAGCAATGCAAAGCACACTGCAACAATGACGGCTGGTCCATGAAGAAGCTTGTAAGATAGCATTTCTTGCCTATTCACTGATATATTAACGGATTTCTTTTCTTCACATCTTCCACGGGCAACCAGTCCCTACAAAACTATGGAGGCACAGACTACTATGAAATTTTGACACTTGAAATAAAATTAATGTTACACGAGACAAAAGGCTCACAATTCTTTGGCCTTTGAACGAACATGTTAAAATAAAGCAAAATGAGTCATACACTGGTTGCGATTCACTAACATCTTGTGCGTTTTAACATAGACGCAACCCTTTCTTAGGCTGGAACCCCTAAGGCACCAAGGAAATGTTAATACATTGCTTAGTTAAAGTTGTTTACAAGATCATCTCCGAAGAATAATGAATATAAACTAGCATTAGTTCCATAAGCTAAGGAAATAATTGAATTACCCTCGTCATAGCACCTAAACACCATGTTAATGGTAGACCCACCAAATTAGGGCCTGCAAACACCAACTTAATTATGAAAACTATTAGGCCGGGTTTGGTTCGAATCAAACCAGTTTACTTCAATTTTTAAGCAGTATTAAAGTCCATTCAGCTCAAGATTATTACCCTAGTGCCAATAGCTCTGCCTAAGGCAGGGTCGGATGCAGACACACTTGCCCTATATACAAAACACATGGAATCGGTGTTACATATAACCCATAATGAAATTCCATACGGTCTATTAAAATACACTTCACGTGTATTGAAGAAACGTATGAAATTCGCTAACTTATTTGTCTTTACCATCAAATGAATTGCAAAAGTTCTTATGATGGATTCCTGGTCAGATATCCCACAAACTATTTTATAGGACCACACGCCTTTCTTAAGACGGTCTTAAGTATAACCTCTCACAACCCTCCATTTTTGCCTTAATCGAGGATTGTCTTAACCAAAAAAGTGTATATTGTGTGACATCCCCTTGTACAGGTAATAGATATAGACGTTATCGTAAGAGAAATGCAAAATTGACAAGAACACATATGGATCAAAATTCAAAACCCACAAAAAATTGAACAAATTAAAAAAAAAAAAAAGGAAAAAAATGAAAAAAGGTTTATCACCTGGGATTAAAGTATTAGAAGGGGTAGTAAGAATGTGAAGAAGTCCGTAGCTGATATTGATAGTGTCATTAACGGGTTGGAAAATGAAAACAAATGCAGTGTGATTTGATGTAACCTCACGGTTGAAGTTTGGAAGTGCATGCATATATAAGTTAGCTTTACATGCTCGCCACGTTTCACTTTTAAAGATTTCGCCTGCCTCTCTATACTTTCCCACCTCCCTTCTAACAAACCAACATTAACCCGCATCTGTTCTGCTTATTTATTTACCATTAATTTTGAAGCAGAGAGCAAGAAAAGAGGAGGGGACAAATTATTTGATGTTGGACATTAATACCCTTATAACAATCGATAAGTCGCATATCAGTCATCACCTAGCTAATTGTGTAATTGCATACTCTATTACTCCGTATCAATTAACGAATTGCGACCATGCTTCTAATTGAATCATTAGTAACATATCGACGAAGTTAGGATCTGACGCCACAAGTATTTTTCCGACTTATAAAAGTACGGTCCGTCTCATTATAGACGGACACTATCCATCTATAGGTATAGATGGATAGTGTGTCTCTCACAAATTAAAGTGGGTAGTGCAAGTGGGGTATCCATTTCCCACCCACTTGTACTACCCACTTTAATTTGTGAGAGGGACATTATTCGTCTATAGCTATAGACGGATAGTGTCCGTCTATAATGAGACCTTTCAATTGATAACCATAATAGGGTAATTGTTGGGAGGGAATTGATAAGTGAGTGTTTCAGAGAGAGAGAGAGTTTTAGGGTTTCTAGACAGCCAAGGGTCTGAAAAAGAGAAGAATGAAATGACCCCTTAGCTCAAAATATGACTTCAATACTTTGGTTTGCGTGCCCGCATGAACCCACTCGACCCACTCGGTCGAGTCTCTTCGGCCACTCGGCTAAGTTCTCTACTTGAGTCCTTCTGTACTAGTCCCTATGATCTTTGGCTCTTTCTGCATCGGGTATCGGTCTTCAAAAGGGCGGGTATTATAATCTTCCCCCCGTAAAATGAACGTCATCCCCGAAGTTCACCCATCCTTGAAAGCCCAATAGGTCACTTCGCTTTTATCGTCATCAACTCGCTACTCGTGTCACCTCACTATATTCCTTAACTATAATACCCGTCATATTCTAAGGTTATATGACCCTCTCAGCGTTTAAGTAGTGAGTTGGAGAGATGGTCGCTCGTATAAAGGTCAACTTCAAACTGTAATATCTAGAGCTGTAGAGCTTCGATAAGGGTGATTCAAATTGGAGGCAAAAGCTTATGGTCTTAGCTTTCCAATGCATGGTCGCAAGCTTCATTACGCTAAATAACGAAGAAATAACGGACATTTGAACTTAAGTGTGCGAAGCTGATTTGCGCTAGGTGTTTTAGTCGATGGACTGCTATGCCCTGTCAATCGACTTATTTCGTGTTTAGCAAGTTAGCGTGTTTTTTGTGGGTTACCCTATAATATTTCCTAATTCACTTAAGCATACCTATATCTATAAATACACATGCCCATTAGTTTTAAAACACTTACTTATTCAAAACAAACACACACAAACCCTAAGTGATAAAGAAATGAGAGAAACCGAGAGACAGAGAGAGAGAGAGGGCAACACAGGTTTGGGACGGAAATCGTCATTCAATTCTTGTTGTTATCGTAAGTTGCTAATCCTATTCTTTATTGAATTAATCTATTGGTGTTGTTGCTTAATAATTATGTCTTAGAATAAAGATGACCAAACCCTAGACCTTAGTAGCGAGTTGTGATCGATTGTGAGACGGGGTTGAGAATTTTGCTAGTATGTCGTAATGGTCAACTGTGTACACTGAAAATGGTATCGCGCATCCCTAGACTGACCGTGACTCGTGACCTTTAGCCGTGTGGACCGTGACCCTTGGTTGGGGGATCGGGTTGTACCGTAATTTCATAACGTCATTGTTAATTGTATGCAAATAATTATTGTATATGATTGGAATTCGTTGAGGAACAATTGTAGTTCGTCGCCTTGTGATTGCACGGAGTATTTGCTGAAAAGGTAGGGATAACCTACTCAACTATGGTTTGTGTTTATGTATACTATTGTATTGCAAAATTTATGACGAAGTATGAACATGGACGTTTGAGCCATAAGTCGATCGGCTGGCTCCAGTGGTCGATGATGTAGGGGTCGAAACGTCGTCTATTACACCCTAATCAAACACTATTTATATTCTCAACAAACTACTCTTAGTAGAGCGGTAAGTAAAGGTTGGATCCCAAGGGATGGGTATTGTATTGACTTATCGGTTGTAGAAAGCTATGTCTTTGGTGTCACAATTTGGGTTGAGGTCGAGATTTGCAATCTAAAGTACTTAACAAAGCAAATGTAAAAAAATGAAAGTAAAGCAAAGCAAGCAAATGGGGTTGTAAACAATTAATTAAAGCACTAGAGTGTAATGGGTTCATAGGGGAATCATGATGTGATCACATAAACAAGTTTCATAGATGCAAGCAATTTATTGTTGTAGTGGAATCGAGTTAGTTTATATCTTACAATTCATAGGAAGTTTTGGGTCTCGGAGACGAGTCGGTCAAGACATTACAACACCCACAAGTCGACTTAATTCTCCCTATTCAACTATATGCATGGTCTAACAAGCCTTGAGTTAGTTTATGTCTTACAAGTCTTGTTGAAAGGATAAGAGAATCATGCTAGGTTGTCAATCAAGCATTTCATCAAGCATAACATGTGCATAAGTTGAAACTATAACAAGCAAGCATTCATATGAATTTATTAAGTAAAAATCTACCCCATGATTAACTCCACTAATCCCCCATTAACCCTAGTTAAGGAACTACTCACTCATTGTCATGGTGAACATGTTAATAATGGTGTCAATCATCTTAACAAGTCTAAACATAATGAAAGAGTAAAACAATAAACAAGGATTAGGTAAAGAGTAAAGAAATTGTACCAACACTACTACAAAACTCGTTATGGACATCAGTTGATGGACATCTGATTATTTAGAAAACTGATGTACAAATTATACACATCAGTTGTTTGCAAAAAACTGATGTACTTATAATTATATGTACATCAGTTGAGTTATAAAACTGATGTCCATTATTTCTGATTTTAATGGACATGAGATTTTAACAAAACCCATGTCTATATGATAATCAAGTACATCGTACATAAAATTTAACCGATGTACATATACAGTGAAAATTATAAGCGCGCAAATTATTTGGCTCACCGCCCTATCACTTATATATTTCGAGTATAAAAAAAATAAAATTCATTTTTAATAAAGAATGCACATCAGTTTTCATAAACCTAATAATCCTCATCCCTCATATCGTATACACAACTCAACACCCTCATCCTCATATCATCAGTACACAATTCAATACACTCACATCAAATCCATCAAATTCATTCACCAGCGATCGTCTCCCCAGGCGCACGTCAACCACCAGGCGCTTGTCAACCACCCTGTGTTGTTATCTCGCGCTGTCATCCCTCACCATAATTAGGTATTTTTCGATCTTTTTTACTAAAGGCTTAATTTTTTGTAAATTTGATCAATTTACTGCATGCATGTTTGGATTTTGTCATTTATGTGATATGTTTTTAATTTTAATTGAAGAATAAATTATGGGTTTATAATAAAATTGGGGTTTATGCTTAATAAAAGTGTAGTTTTGATAATCAAATTGGGGGTTTATGCTGATACATATTAATTATTTCAAATTGGGGGTTTATGCTTTGGGTGAGATCACTGAGATGTTACCGTATGCAATTTTGATCATTTTACTGCATGCATGCCTGATTAATGGATTGTTAGAAGTGTTAGAAGTGTATTTTTTTTTGCTACATATGCTTTGGGTGAATTTACTGCATGCTGATACCTATCAATTTTGATCAATTTTGATGAATTTATGCTTTGGGTGAGATGTTAGAAGTGTTAGGCGAAGTGTTAGAAGTGTGTAATTTTGATGCACTTAGTAGCTGTTCAGTCAATAAAACTGATAGGCCAGCTATTTTAGATGCATGATGGTATGGTTAAGAAAATCACCATTTAGTGTTCATCATCCTCTCCATGCCAATTTTGATGCACTTAGTAGTCGTTCATCAATAGCATTGATTCACGCTAATTGCTGACTGCAATACCCTCTACTGTCATGCTTTCAGTCGTAGCAGCATTTTAATGTGCATCAAATTATCAGTTGAGTGTTAGAAGCTAAGTGTTAATTATCAGTGGATTGTTAATTATGGAGTTGATGTTAAGTATTTAGCTGATTAATGCCTGAGTTTTGAATTATTCGTCCTGAACTTTTCAATAATAACCTTTTAACCTTATAAACTATCGCAGTGGATATTGAATATATACGGAGTTTGGGAATATGGATCGTGACTGGATGTTTGTTGACCGTTTGGACCCTAGATATAGGAAAGGGGTTGAACATTTTGTTAGACTTGCTATTAATAATGCAGAGAATGTTGAAGAAATTTATTGTCCATGTGTTAAATGTGGGAATAATGTGTATCTTGATTCTGAAGAATTGAAAAGTCACCTCTTATGTAATGGTATTGACAAAAGTTATACAAGGTGGATTTGGCATGGGGAGGATGTGTTGCCTACCTTGAGTAGTAATTTAGAGGATGATAGCGACATTGAGGGAGATGATTTTGATGAAAATTTCGATCGAGTAGACGACCTGATTAATGATTTAAAACAATCCACTGAAGACCTTACACAAGTAGAGATGTTTGATAGGCTAGCTGGTGATGCAATTAAACCCCTATACCCAGGTTCAAGTTTGACACGCCTATCTGCAACTTTAAAATTGTATAGTTTAAAGGCGAAAAATGGATGGAGTGATAAGAGTTTCACAAGTTTGCTTCAGTTATTGAGTGAGATTTTACCAGATGGCAATGAACTCCCTAAGCGTACCTATGATGCTAAGAAAATTTTGTGTCCAATGGGAGTTGATTATGTAAAGATACATGCATGTCCTAACGATTGCATTTTGTATCGAAAAGATTATAAAGATTTAAACGAATGTCCAAAGTGTGGGGCTTCACGTTACAAGTTGCCGAAAAAAAATTCCAAAAAAAATATAGGGGTCCCAGCTAAAGTCTTGTGGTATCTTCCCATTATCCCAAGATTTAAACGAATTTTTGCAAATGTAAAAGATGCAAAAAACTTAATTTGGCACGCTGAAGGTAGAATTTTAGATGACAAAATTCGTCATCCAGCTGATTCAACACAGTGGAAAACAATAGATCATTTGTTTCCTGAATTTGGATCCGAGGCTAGAAATTTAAGGCTTGGACTTTGTACTGATGGTGTGAATCCGTTTGGTAGTCTAAGTAGTCACTGAAGCACATGGCCGGTTTTGCTAACAATTTATAATCTCCCTCCTTGGTTATGCATGAAGCGTAAATATCTTATGTTGTCACTACTGATTTCGGGGCCTAAGCAACCTGGAAATGATATAGATGTTTACCTAGAACCCTTGATCGATAATTTGAAGTTATTATGGGATGAAGGGGTAGAGGTATATGATGCTTATCATGGTGAGACTTTTAACTTACGTGCCATGATATTTTGCACCATTAATGATTTTCCGGCTTACGGCAACCTCTCTGGTTATACTGTGAAAGGGGCTAAAGCGTGTCCAATTTGTGAGGAGGATACAATTTCTGACCGTTTAGTTCATGGTGGAAAGAATGTGTACCTTTGTAATCGAAGATTGCTCCGCCGGTCACACCCTTATAGAAAAAAATGAAGCCTTTTAATGGGAAACAAGAACTTAGAAACCCTCCAAAGATTTTAAGTGGGAGAGAGGTTTATGAAAAAGTGAAAAACATTGAAAATAATTTTGGAAAACCATATAAGAAGCCAAGTAATGGGACCTTCTACAAAAAGAAGTCCATATTCTGGGATTTACCATATTGGAAGCATTTGTCCGTGAGACATTGTATTGATGTCATGCACGTGGAGAAAAATGTGTGCGATAGCCTCATTGGCACACTTCTCAACATCCCTGGTAAAAGTAAGGATGGTGTCAAAGCTAGAGAAGATATGGTCGCACAAAAGATACGACCAGAATTAGCACCACAAATTTGAGGTTCAAGAACCTATTTACCCCTAGCTTGTTTTACTTTGTCACGAAAGGAGAAAAATGTGTGTGTGAATGTTTACATGGGGTGAAGGTTCCGCAAGGCTATTCATTGAACATAAAAAATCTCGTTGATACGGTCGTTCTGTACCAAAAATAAAATACCTAAGTACTACTAACAGAAGTCAGCGGTAAGTAGGGTCGATCTCCACAGGGAGGCGGTGTACTATCTACTTGTCTATTCTATCTGTCTAATGTCACGATGGGGGTTTGAAAATGTTTTGACTATACTAATGAAATTAAAGCAAAAGAGAAATGAGTGCGAGAAATTAACAGTAGGAGAAAGGAATATGCTAGGAGTCGGTCTACCGTGGCAGCTACACTATCGGGTCTACTGAGACGATTAAACTATTGATAAGAAGAGCTATGGTCGTCACCTTTCGGTCCTTAAACCGCCCTAGGGTCTCCTAACTTAGCTTTCGCCCTAATTAGGTATCACCTATTGTAATTAAGCAAGCCTTCCCTTCCAATCTTTCGATCCAGGTCGGGGTTAACTAGATAAATTGGTTTCCTGCATGCATTCATTCAACCTAATAACAATTATATTGCTTAATACAATTCTTATCGCAAGACTAATCTAATCAAGTCGATCCTAACATATTACTACCACGGCTTCCCTAATCCTAGCATACTAAGAGAATTAGCTAGACATGATTAAGGGGAAAACAAGAAATAAAGGAAGAACAAATAACATAAGCATGAATTAAAGAGGAAAAGAAAGGGAAAGAAAGAAATACTGAATTAGATCCGGAAGAAAGTAACAGTAGCAAAGTAACAGTAATAAAGTGTTAAGAGAATAATTAGAGAGTAGAAGCCCCCCTAATTATGTCGTCCTAGCTCCTATTTATAAGAAAATAGGATTTATTAAACCTAATTGACGGAAATTAACTAAATAGTCCAAGCCCATAGCGAAACCACTCGATCGAGTGGAATAAAACCACTCGATCGAGTAAACTAAAGCTTAAACCACTCGATCGAGTAGAAAATCTACTCGATCGAGTAGATCAATAAATGCCACTACTCGATCGAGTAGAAAAAGGACTCGATCGAGCAAAATTCTACTCGATCGAGTACTTTCCAGCAACAGTTTCCTGCTTTGCGCACTGAACTTCAAACGGCTGCCATTTCTTCGTTACTTGGGAAAACAGAGTGATTCTGGTGGCATTGGAAAGCTAAGAGGACAACCTTTCATCTCCAATTGGAATCACCTGAATATCTGTTGTATAACCCGAGATATGGCTCTCCAAATTAGGCACTAGCAATTTGAAGTTCTTCCTTTGCTCGCCTAGCTATCTTACTCCTTTGCGCATCTCAAAATAGCTATATTCCCGCTCCAAATTCACTCTTCCTCCAATTGCATGCTAAATGGACGGTAAAAGGCTTGATTTCACTACTTTCTGGTTCATTTCTGCAAATAAGACAAAACAAACCAAAATAGCATATTCGGGGCATTTCGTAGCATAAACCACGATAAAAGCTTAGAAATACGTGCATAAAATAGGCTAAAAAGACTATATAAAATGCACGTATCAAATCTCCCCAAACCAAACCTTTACTCGTCCCCGAGTAAACTAAAATGCAACTAATGGAACGGAAAAAGATAACTCAAAGCTTGCTAAAAATGCCCACTTAAGCCAATTTAATGCAAGCAAACTAGCACTTATAGCAAACAGTCAAATGCAGACGAGTTATAAGATGTTCATAATAAAGCTGAACTGTCGACCTTGCAAGACCTTTAATAATGGACTCTCACGGGTCACTCTTCCCTCATGAAGCAAAGGGTAAGCATATATATGTAGGAGAGAAAGAAAAATAGTCGCTCACCTAAACTACGACCCACATAAACATGCATGCAACTAATATGATAGACAATTCTAGCTACCGTACACACATTCCAACCAAACAAGGTCCTGTCACAGCCGAGGGCTTACAAAAATATGGTAAAGTGAGGCAATGGGTAAGAAAAGGCAAAACATTTATGGGAATGTGGAGGTATAGGTGATCAAGCTAGTACCTAAACAAAACCATATGAGAACATCCATTTCCAACTCAATTATGAAATAAGCACAATGCCCTTCATTTGGCATAAAACTCACCAAACCAAACTGAACTAACTCCTCAAAAGATATAGAAAAAGCATAGGAGTGAAACCGACTAACAAACAACATCCTTTTTTTTCTTTTCGTTTTTTTCTATTTCTTCTTTTCTTTTCTTCACGTTTTTTCTGTTTTTTTTTTTTCATTTTTCATTTCTTTTTTTTCTTTCTTTTTCACGTCTCTTTTTTTCATCATCCTCCCTTTCTTCATAGATCACCAACTCCGAATCAATAGATGCAAGCCAAACTTGATACAATAGACAATATACCGCAGAACAATCTAAACTAGCTTGACAAGGCAGGCTAAATTTGGAATGTAGCTAAGGGTCAACAGGCAAATTTGGCTAATGTGGAGTTTAATGGGTAAAAATGAAAGAAAGGGAAAATGTAAGCACCTCCCTGCATGTGACACCAACCACTAACCCGAATGTATGAAGGCAAAAAGCAATTGAATTTCATATACGTGCAAATTGATGATACATGTTATGCAAGGAGTAACTACTCACAATCCTACATGAAACCGGTCATAAATGACACCAGTTTATAAGGCTCTAAATCTTAGAATTTATAAGTAGGTTGCCAAAATTTCAGGTCAAATCTATATGTTCAGCTAAATTTAAACATTAACTCGTAGACATGCAAAAGACAAAGCTAGAAAGATATCAGTTTAACGCAAGGCTTAAGCAAAAAGACAGATGCAGAGCAATTTCATCATTGAAATCTACCGTTCCGACTCAACCTATATGCTAAAAGAAACGTGAAATTTTTGAAATTTTCAATTTTTATGGAATTTTTGAATTTTATGGAAATAAACAACAATGCATACAGAAATTAAACGTGATGACAAAAATGCAATAAAGACAAAATGCAGACACAGATATGGATGCATAACCTCCCCAAACCAAACCGTACAATGCCCTCATTGTACCAAAACATGGAAAGGAAATGCAAACTAAAAGAGAAAGAGAGTAAATACGGAAAGCTCACAAGATTGCGCGAATAAGGGGCCTCCCCAAACCGACCATGAACATGGGAGGTTGCTAAAGGCCCGGAAAACCGTCACAAGAAGCTAATCCAAGTCAAACGAGTGAATGGGCATCCAAAAACTGCTCGATCGATAGGAATTCAGGTCGATCGAGTAGATTCTCTTTCCGCAGGTGGTCGATTGAGTAAATTGATCACTCGATCGAGTGAATCCATCAGCTAAAGTGCTCGATCGAGTAGAAAAACTACTCGATCGAGTAATTCTCAATGTATTCCTGCAAAATGCAATTAAGAACAACCCGCAAACTACTAAACAAGCATACTGAGATAGTTTATGGTATAAAAACCATTTATTACAACTGAAATTAAATAAAATCCAAAATGAAATCTCCGGGTTGCCTCCCGGGTAGCGCTAGCTTCAGTCAGGTCCCAGCTCGACCTTTCTTTTCTTCGAGCTCTCAAATTAGTCATAATCAAAACAGCTCAAAGCGCGCAGCATGAGATCATACATCTGCGCATGTGCTACACAAAAGCATAAGTAGCACCACAGTGGAGTAAAGAAATAGGAAATAAAAATATGTAAACATTTAAGTCTAACAAATTTCCTATGAGAGCTCCTAAATTTATCCACAAAATAAAGGAGCGCGGGAGCAATTGACGATAAAGTGGGGTTCCATTTCAGATTAACAAAATTAAAACGACAAGGATGGTGAGAAATCGCTAATTTATTCGTCCACATATGAGGAGGTATAGCTTTAAAAGAAGAAGTACGAATCAAATGAGGCAAAATACTATTAAAACAAACAATAATAAAATTATCGTTTACTACCTCAAGTTGGTCGCCCTCAATGACGGAATCATAGATAAAAGAATTTATTACCTTTTCCGTGCTAGGAGTAATTACCGACTCAGCTACTTCTGCATCCACCTCCTCGATGGATTTCATCCCGTAAATCTCAGCCTCAAGCGCATCCAGCTCGGCTTTGAATAGGGGAGACTCACCATAACCGTTATCATCATCAAAATCGTCATCTAAATCAAACCCATATGACGAATCAAAGCTCCCAATGGCCAATTCAGTCGATCGAGCAAAATTATTACTCGATCGACCACTTTCCTCCTGATTTTCACTCGATCGAGTAGAAATATCACTCGATCGAGCACTTTCTCCTGGAAAATCACTCGATCGACTAATATTAGTCACTCGATCGAGTGATTCCTCCTGTACAGGGCTGAAATCTTCGTGTGAACTCTTGAAATACGATAGAAATTCGTCATCCGAGTCATAGAAATCATTCTCAGTATTGGGCAACACGGTTTCTTCATGGGAAAAACCGCTCTCGGCAAAATATACCTCTTCTGGTTGCCAATTATCCGACTCAGCTGCTAACTGAGCAATTTCAGACTCGAGCTTATCAATGCGCGCGAAAAATCGTCTATCATATTCCGATACATCAACATTATCATAATCTTGCATTTGAGATGCAAGTGTCTCCATTAAAGATTTCACTCCGCAATTTCTTCTTTCTCGTATATCGGGAAGATCTTGTTGCGGTGGCCATTGATAAGGTGGATGTGGCGGCACAACTACAAATGCTTGACTAGCTCGATCGCTACGCTTGAACGCATAAACTTCGTCATTCTCTCGCCAAACAAAAAACGCATCATGCCCAAGACACCACATCTCCCGCATAAAATCACCTGCTTTGTGCCATATAATGGGACATAGGTGACGGGTCAAAGGTACTCAAGCCTTCCCTTTGACGATCTTTCACCTAGAACTGTCTAGGTAGTACCTGTAAGGCCTATCAAAACAGCACTAAAGGAAAGATTAGAACGACCTCAAGGGAAAAATCCCCTGAGGCTAAAAACAGACAAAAATTAAACAAGTAAATAATTATTTGCCTCCCCGGCAACGGCGCCAAAATTTGATACTGTCGTTTCGTACCAAAAATAAAATACCTAAGTACTACTAACAGAAGTCAGCGGTAAGTAGGGTCGATCTCCACAGGGAGGCGGTGTACTATCTACTTGTCTATTCTATCTGTCTAATGTCACGATGGGGGTTTGAAAATGTTTTGACTATACTAATGAAATTAAAGCAAAAGAGAAATGAGTGCGAGAAATTAACAGTAGGAGAAAGGAATATGCTAGGAGTCGGTCTACCGTGGCAGCTACACTATCGGGTCTACTGAGACGATTAACCTATTGATAAGAAGAGCTATGGTCGTCACCTTTCGGTCTTTAAACCGCCCTAGGGTCTCCTAACTTAGCTTTCGCCCTAATTAGGTATCACCTATTGTAATTAAGCAAGCCTTCCCTTCCAATCTTTCGATCCAGGTCGGGGTTAACTAGATAAATTGGTTTCCTGCATGCATTCATTCAACCTAATAACAATTATATTGCTTAATACAATTCTTATCGCAAGACTAATCTAATCAAGTCGATCCTAACATATTACTACCACGGCTTCCCTAATCCTAGCATACTAAGAGAATTAGCTAGACATGATTAAGGGGAAAACAAGAAATAAAGGAAGAACAAATAACATAAGCATGAATTAAAGAGGAAAAGAAAGGGAAAGAAAGAAATACTGAATTAGATCCGGAAGAAAGTAACAGTAATAAAGTGTTAAGAGAATAATTAGAGAGGAGAAGCCCCCTAATTATGTCGTCCTAGCTCCTATTTATAAGAAAATAGGATTTATTAAACCTAATTGACGGAAATTAACTAAATAGTCCAAGCCCATAGCGAAACCACTCGATCGAGTGGAATAAAACCACTCGATCGAGTAAACTAAAGCTTAAACCACTCGATCGAGTAGAAAATCTACTCGATCGAGTAGATCAATAAATGCCACTACTCGATCGAGTAGAAAAAGGACTCGATCGAGCAAAATTCTACTCGATCGAGTACTTTCCAGCAACAGTTTCCTGCTTTGCGCACTGAACTTCAAACGGCTGCCATTTTTTCGTTACTTTGGCAAACAGGGTGATTCTGGTGGCATTGGAAAGCTAAGAGGACAAGCTTTCATCTCCAATTGGAATCACCTGAATATCTGTTGTAGAACCCGAGATATGGCTCTCCAAATTAGGCACTAGCAATTTGAAGTTCTTCCTTTGCTCGCCTAGCTATCTTTCTCCTTTGCGCATCTCAAAATAGCTATATTCCCGCTCCAAATTCACTCTTCCTCCAATTTCATGCTAAATGGACGGTAAAAGGCTTGATTTCACTACTTTCTGGTTCATTTCTGCAAATAAGACAAAACAAACCAAAGTAGCATATTCGGGGCATTTCGTAGCATAAACCACGATAAAAGCTTAGAAATACGTGCATAAAATAGGCTAAAAAGACTATATAAAATGCACGTATCACTCGTGTCTTTGAAAGAGTTAAAATTGGTAGGATTTAAATCACATGATTGTCACACTTTAATGCAACAATTACTTCCAATAGCTCTTCGTGGAGTTCTGCCTAATCATGTTCGGGGAGCTATTACTAGACTTTGCTATTTTTTTAATGCAATATTTAGCAAAGTTGTTGACTCAGATACCTTGAATACATTACAACGAGATGTTGTTATAACTATGTGTGAACTTGAGATGTTTTTTCCTCCTTCCTTTTTCGATATAATGCAGCATCTAGTAGTACATTTGGTGAGAAAATTAAAATTTGTGGACCAGTATTTTTAAGAAATATGTATCCATTTGAGCGATATATGAAACCCTTAGGCGGCTACGTAAGAAACCAAAATAGGCCAGAAGGGTGCATGATTCAGGGGTATGTGGCAGAAGAGGCGCTGGAGTTTGTAACTGACTACCTGTCAGATGTTGAATCTATTGGCCTTCCGACATCTCGACACGAAGGAAGAATAGAGGGACAAGGTACGCTGGGAAAAGCCGTAGTCACTATTAATCGAGATACCCTTGATCAGGCACACTTCTATATTCTCCAACACATGGTCGATGTACATCCATATTTAGAGAAGCATCAAACCCTTCTAAGTGCACAAAATCCTTCTAAGGGAGAAAGGTGGTTAGCAATAGAGCATAATCGATCATTTCTTAAATGGTTTACTAATGAAGTAGATATTGAGCTGGAAAATGACCGTGGGAAAGTATCCGAGGAAGTAAGGTGGTTAGCCCATGGACCTGGTTTGAACGTGTTATCTTATCAAGGTTATGACATCAATGGGTATTCATTTTACACTAAGGCTCAAGATGATAGAAGTACTGTGCAAAATAGTGGAATAGCTTTGATGGCCATGTCAATGAGTGTTGCTAGTGCTAAAGATAATACACCTGCTTATGATGCTCAGCCATATTTTGGGGTCATTAATGAAATTTGGGAGCTAGACTATGCTCAGTTTAGGATACCTGTTTTTCGTTGTATGTGGGTTGATCGTAATAAGGGTGTTCGAGTAGATGAGATGGGATTCACATTGGTAGATTTAGCACGTGAAGGATACAAATCGGAGCCATTCATTATGGCTAGTCAGGCCAAACAAATATTTTATATTAAAGATCCATCGGATGAAAAGTGGTCGATTGTTCTTCATGGTAAGAAGAAGTTTGTGGGTAAAGAAGTCATGGATGAAGTGGATGACGAATTGCCTCCTTTTTCTTCTGGATTGCCGCCTTCTACCACTACTGGCGATGTAGATGATTTTTATCTACGAGATGATCATGACGAAGGGTTATGGGAATAATAGACCTGCTTATGTAGAAGATGATTTTTATGTAGTTACCTTTTTACAGTCTGTTTTGTAAAAATAATAAACCTGTGCTGTTTTTTTTTTTTTTTTGCACCCTCATATGTTTTGCTTGTTCCATTGTCTTTAGCAAGGACACATTGAAGTTAATTTATCGAATGCTCTTTCCCTCATTGTTTCCTCCATCATTTTAACATTACTTTGTTTTTATACAAGTAAAATTCTATCAAAGCAAGTATCCTGCATTCTTTAACAATATAAATAATTTCTTGATGCAGGTCAGCATGTCTTCTTCCGCAGCTGCCAGTACTACTGCCCCTAAAAGAAAGAGCAAAAGCGTAGTACTTATGAAGGAATTGACAGCATTACGTGATAAAGGGATAAAACTTGATGTTCAATTGGATCAAGCTGGTGAGCCAATTGATAAAATTGGTGCTAAGTATACGAGTTACGCTGGTCTAATGGGACGCGCAAAAGTGCCGATTGATATTCCTACATGGAAGCATGTAGGTGAGGATCTTAAGCTGAAGATTTGGAAAGAGGTTTTGGTAAGAACTCCCTGCATCTTAAGACCTTTTTATTAACACATACACATACTTTAAGTCAACTGAATGTATGTTTATAACCTGCCATTTGATTTTTGTAGACAATTTTTGGGAAGAGGTTTTGGTAAGAACTGACTGTTTATAACCTGCCATTTGCTTTTTGTAGACAATTTTTAACGTTCCAGATACGAAGAAGAAGCAAGTTATCAGCATTGCAAATACTACATGGACAAACTTTAAGTCAAAGTTGACTTCGTTGTATGTGTACAGAAAACCTCCTAAAAAAAGAAAGCCGCCTGTTGAGACTGATCCGACAAAGAAGTATCCTTACATTACATCTGAGGTATGGAAAAAAGTTTAAAGAGAAGCGTATGACGGCAGAATTTCAAGTGAGTAGTTAACATGTAGTATATTTTTTAATTTTTTAGTTAGCAATATTATCATATTTGATAAGTAATTTAAAATTTTCAGGTTATAAGTAAGATTGCTGCAGAGAGGCAGTTGAAGAACAAATACCCCCACAGGATGTCTCGTGGAGGATATAGGAACACAAGGCGGAAATTGGAAAAAAAACTGAAAGAGAAAGAAAAAGGCAGAGCTGCTGATGACGTCGACGACTCAGGGGAAAGTAGTCAATCCCAAACTACTTTAAAAAGAGGTGACCTATTGACACGTCTGTCGCGTACCTGTCAAAAATAAAACCTAACGGTCTCAACTAATATGTAGTAGAGGCAGTCGAGTATCGAATCCACAGGGAGGAATGTAACTACAGCTATCTATTTCTAATTCTAAGGTAACAATTGGGTATGATTAAATTTTGGTTTCTAACTACGGAGTTTGAAGGAAGAGAAATAAAGAAGAAAGCAGATAACGCAAGAAATGAATTAAACTATCAATAAGAGAGAGGCATGTCGGGACTTCGGTTCACTACGGTAGTTCAACAACTTAGCAGCAAATGACTCAGACGAACTAACTGTGAGACGGATATTAGAAGGTCCTTTCGGTCCACTTCCCACCCTAAAATACCACTAACTTAACTTTCGTCCTCATTAGGGTAGTCTACTGTTTATAGCAGGCCTATTTAATCCAATCTTTCGATCCAGGGTTAATTGTAGCCAGTTTAATAGGTGACATAGAAGCGTGCACTCAACTAGGTCGGTGATTACAGTTATATTGCTATAGTGACAGAGTCTCCTAAATCGATTCGTCTAATTCATTTACTACGTCGTCATTATGCTACCGCAGATCCCCTAATCCCAACATGAAGAGGTTTAGCTACTCATATTCATATCTAATCTAACAAAGACATAATATTCCAAAAAGACATAATGAAATAATGATAAAACGCGATGACAGAAATTAGGGCAAGGAAGAACAAATGCATAAACAATAATTAAAGGCAACAAGAAGGTTAATTAATATTAAGAGAAGGAGGTGATTACAATCTGAGCAATCCGGCGTAAAGAACGACGAAATCCGAGTGCAATAATCCCAAGGTGAAAGCAACGTAAAAAGTAACAGTAGGTTTTTCCAATATGAATGATAGTAAAAAGAGATAGTCTCCGAGTAAAAAAGTGATGCCTAATTAACCTAGTAATCCTTGGTTAAATAGGAAAAGTCTAAGTGTTATTGCAAAATAAACCAAACACGGCTAATTAAAGCCCACAGCGTCAAAAAGCCTCTCGATCGAGTAGATTAGACTACTCGATCGACCATCAACCCAGCAGAACCTCCTCGATCGAACAACTGGTCACTCGATCGAGGTCTTGGTCAGGTGCAGACTACTCGATCGAGGAATGAGCCTCTCGATCGAGCCTTAAGGAGCCTTGGAACCCTTCGATCGTCCTCCAAACAGCTCGATAGACCACTTGGATCTTCAATTCAGCTTACGTCTTCACCCAAGTACCTCGTAATGCGTGCAACGACACTTCTCAAAGTGCAACATCTCACTCGGATACTCCGTCTCCTCTAAAGGCATGCAAAAAGGACAGAAAAAGGCATGGTTCCGCTACTTCCGCGATTATCCCTACAAAAAGGACAAAATACACCAAAGTAGCCAATTCGGGGCAAAATACTATAAAAACAAAGATATAAATGCATGGAAATACGTCTTTGAAATAGGCTAAAAAGACTATACATTAGGCACGTATCAAATCTCCCCAAACCAAACCTTTACTCGCCTCGAGTAAACTCAAAACTAAACTAATGGAACGGAAATGATAACTCTGAGCTAGCTTAACTTGTCTACTTGAACCACTTTAATGCAACAAATCAACATTAAAGCTAGGCGATCAATACGCAAACGAATTATAAGTCGTTCGAAATAAAGTGACCTATCGACCTTGCAAGACCAACAAAACCGGACTCTCACGTGGTCACTCTTCTCTCATGAAGCAAAGGGCAAATGTTATATGTAAAAGAGAGAAGAAAGACAGTCACTCACCTAACTGCGACCTACATAGCATGCATGCAACAAAAATGAAAGACAATTCAAGTACTAATGCACACACTCCAACCAATAATGTCCGTCACAGCCGAGGGTTTGCAAATAATATGGGAATAGTGAGGTTCAGGTGAGAAAAGGCAATACAAGTTATGGAAATGTGGAGGTAAAAGCGTCAAGCTAGTTCCTAACAGACCATAATAAACCATCCGGATCTCAAACCGATCGAAAGACTAACACAGGTGCCCTTCATGGCACAAAACTCACTAGACTGGAAGCACAATCTCCTCAAAAAAGATATGGAATAAGAGTAGAGGAGTCAGACGGTCACAAAGTTCCCTTTTTTAAACATATCGTCTGAAACAACTAACTGAAACAACCAACCCTCTTGTCGATTGTACATCTTCGAACATCTTCTCAACTCTGACAAGAGGGGACAATCATTTTTTCACAATTTTTCTCTTTTTCTTTTGTTCACGTGAATCTCATTTTTTTTTCATTTTCTTTTCTTTTTTTTTTTCTTCTTCTTCACGTTTTTTCTTTCTTTTTTCAATGCTTTTTTTTCTTTCCTCCTCCCTTAACACAACACCAACTCAACAAGAAAGACAGGCCAAACTGCAATGGAAACACATACCACAAAAGGACAAACTAACTAGCTTGACTAGGCAGGCTCAGTTTGGAGTGTAGCTAATGGGTCAAAAAGGCAAGTTTTGGCTAGAGTGGAGCTAAATGGGTGAAGATATATAAAGAAGGGGAATTGCAAGACCCTCCCTGCATGTGACACCAACCACAAACCCGAATATGTGCATTTGACGAGAAATTGAATGTCATAAATGTGCAAATGAGACAAACATGCTATGCAAGGAGTACTACTCTCAAAATTCCTAATGAACTGGTCATGAATGTCACCAGTTATGGGCTCTAAAAACTCAGAATTTTTAAGTAGTTTGCCAGTTTATAGGTCAAGTCTAAACAGTCAGCTATTATTTGAACAGAAATTCGTAGACTATGCGTATGACAAAGCTCAAAACTATCAATAAAGTGCAAGGCTCAAGTGAATTGACAAGTTAAGTGCAATATCATCACGGGAATCTACCGTTCCGACTCAACCTAAATGCAGAAATAAACGTGAAAATTTTTTTTTTTTTTTTGAATTTTTAACATTTTCTAATTTTTTTTTGGATTTTTGATTTTAATGAAAATAAACAACAAATGCAAACTGAAAAATGAAACGTGAATGCAAAACAAATGCAGATGCAGACTCAAAAGGATGCAATACCCTCCCCAAACCAAAACGGACAACGCCCTCGTTGTCCTCCAAAGATACACCAAATAAAAATGGGGGATGGGGGTATACAACCAATAAAATAAAAATAAAAATAAAGGAGACGAAATAAAAAGAGTGAAAGGACATACAAAACACGAACTTCCCAAACCAAACCCCGAAAATCGGGAAGTGAGTAGACCAAGAGCTACTCGTCGTCGGCACCGCCGTCTCTCTCGAGTACTCCGACTCAACAAAACAGTCTCCCAAACCAAAGAACAAACAAGGGGGAGACTCAGTCGTCGTCACCAGGCTGGTCATTCGGACCAGGTACGAACGGAGGGTCAGCCGCCTCCTCTCTGGCATCTCTCTGTGCCGCCTGCTCAGCCCGTAGCCGCACCGCTCGTGCTACCGCTGTCTCCTCCGGCTCCTCCTCTGAGTCAGAAGAAAACGGAGGGTACCCGTCCGCCGGGTATCGGTAGAAGGAAGGATGCGGCCACCCTTCGAATCGGTCGCCGGCTCGGATATGGAACTCGTAAAGCGGGAATACGGCTAAAGCCATATCCCGCCTCATCTCAGTAAGGTACCTATACATATCCTCGGGCGCCTCTAAAGCGGGAGGGCGGACAAAATTGGCCGGAAAAGCCGAACCGAAGGAGGGTCAAGTGGGGGTGGAGTGAGTGAAGGTGTAGGGCGAGGCGTGGGTGTCGGTCCCGGCTGGGCTCGAGTCGAGCACGGGAGCTAGAAGAGGCTCCGGCCTCTAGCTTCCTCTTCTTAGAAGAAGAGGAGGGAGGGGTGAAGGTAAGGTGGTAGGTAGGTGGAGGTGGCCTCGCTCCCTCGGCGGCGAGGGGGAGCGGTAAAAGTGGCGGAAGGGTAGAGCACGGCAAGGTAACAGACGTGGAACCACAGATCTTCCACGTCCTCGGGCTCCCCTTCGCCTTTGGGAACCAGGTCAAGACACCCATGGCCTCCCGGTCAAGGTAAGCCACCTCATCGGTGTGCGGTGAGTGAAGGGTCGGTGGGGTAAAGGTGGCGGGCAATCCTAGTCACTAGCCCGCCACGCACAATGCGGTCTTGACCCGAGTCCCAATCCGTTCCAATGCTGAGCTACCAGATAGGCAATGTTCAGAACAAACGGGGTACCGTAGTCAATGTTGAGGTACCCAGCGAGAATCGCTAGCTCAGTGTTGGTCACGTTGTTGGACTCAGGGCGCCCAAAAATGGTCTCTCCTAACAGACGCAAGTAATAACGGGACGCGGGTAAGTGAACGTGAGCTCCCTTCCGTGAGTGGAAGGGAGTGTGAGACAGAGCAGCCCAGAGTGGCTGAAGAAGGTCTCGAGGTGGGGCAGTGAGGCCGTCACTAACTAGGCCTAAAACCTGCCCAAACTGAGCCAAGGTCCAGTGATGAGACTCGTTGCGGAGTCGAAAGTAAATACAGGAACTGGAGTGGTCAGCGGCATAAGAGTCGGTGTCAAAGGAATAGGAGCTAAAGAACTCGTACGTAAGGGTACGGATGGTAGCCTCCTGCATGGTAATCAAACCCGACATACCCGTCCCGTTCAACAAACTACAGACCTCCTCGTAAATGCCTAAGGTCTCTAGGTCAGTCCGCGCAAGGAAACGGGTGGAGGAGAGGGGGCAACGAAGTAAAGAAACTAACCGTGTCCGGTGAGCCTCCGAAGTGAAACGTACCGTGGGCATCTTGATGCAGCGCGATAGCGCCCTCTCCCGTAACAACAAATGACCTCGGACGGGTGGAAGTGAGGGCTAGCTGGCTAGCCTGCTGGTGGGTCCTCGGCGGCACCATACCGAGCTGCGGAAAACGGGGTCTGAAGCCGCAAGCCAGCAAAGAGAAAGGCCTGGGAGTGGTGATGGCCTGTGAGGCCTGAACCGAGCTCCCGGCTGAGCTAGGTGCGCCGTACACTGTCCCTGCAGCTGAGACAAGTAAAACAGGTGCTGCAGTGGTGACCAAGGCGGAGCTAGTGGCAACAGCAGGGACCACTGGCTCGCTCGAAGAAGGGCTGGAGGACGTACTAGTAGAAGAAAGAGAGCTCGCGTCCATCCTGCATATTATCAAAGGGCACGAATAAGGAACATGCTGCTAACCGTGATTAAAATGAAGCGTTAACCAACATGTGACAGCAAAAAGAATAGCCCTATTAGTCGGAAAATTCGACTTCCAGAAATCAAAAACAAGCAATTCCTCAAAAAGATTCGAAAGGGGGCATGTGAATGGTGATTAAGTGAATAAGCAGTGACTGCAAAAGAGTGAATACAGCATGAAAACCTATAATGGGGGCGTGTATGGCTCCTTGCAGGCGAAAATAATCACTCACAGCGCAAAATTCCCAAAGACTTCACAGCATATAGAGGCGATAGGGGACGGGAAAGCAGTTAACAGCGGTTGACAACAGTGACAAACAAAGCATGGAAGCAACAACCGTCTGACAGTCGAAATTTCGACTCACAGGAACCCTAGTCGCGGAAGCCGCGCAAAATTCGAATTTAACATGAAAAAACAGTGGGGAATTGCGAGAACATCATCAATAAGCGAAGCAAGGGCAAATAAACACAATAAAATCGAAACAAGTCGACTATACATGGAATTTTCGAGCCCCTAATTCAAAATCACCTCAAAATTTCGAATTAAATCAAGAGAAATAGCAAAGAGTGTGATAGAAACACTTACTTGATGATGATTATCCTAAAACAAGCAATTAATCTTTCAAAAACAAGCAACAAAGGCGGAAATTTGATCGACAAAACCGCAAACCCTAATCCCCTTTGAAAACCGTAAAAACGAGCACAAAAGAGGGGGAAATTAAGGGGTTATGGAAGATTAATTAGCTAGCAAGAGAATGTAGGTGTTTGATTTGATAAATTTGGGCAAGAAATTGGGGATTGGGGGAAAAGGAAATCGCAATTAGGGGAGTGTTAGGAGAAATTAGGGGCAAAATTAGAAAATGAAATGGAAATAAGGAGTTAAGTAAAGAAAACTCCCGTGTCCCTGTTCATTTCACTCGATCGAGTGATTTTAAGTCACTCGATCGAGGTCTTTGCTGTTCCCCTTGCTCGATCGAATGAAACACCTCTCGATCGACTTGTTTCTTTTTGGTCATCCTCGATCGAGTAGCCAGCAGACTCGATCGAACCATCCTTCACTCGATCGAGTACAAAAGTACTCGATCAAGGACTTCCTCGTGTATATTTCCTTGAATTTCTACCTTTTCTTCCTCGAAATGCGTGCATTTCCCCAAACCTGCGTAAAACATATCCAAACATATCCCAAAAATACCAAGTATGCAGCAACACAGTCTATAGTCTTATTCTACGCTAAAAAGAATGTCTAAGCTAATTGTCCTAATTAAAAACGTAAATAAATCAATTCAAAGGAAATTCAAAACTTGTCTATTACACTTTGTTACACGGGGCATTTCCCGTTTAATTCCCATCACCGTCGTAGCCCCTTCGTGGGCTTCTGACTGGAGGACGTCACTTCTGCGATACTGACTGTCCTTTTTGACTTCCATGAACTTGAATTTCTAAGAGGAGGAGGAACATAGTTCGAATCTATGTAGGTTCGAACTGTCTTTGTTCTCGTCGCTCTGTCAGCTTCCTTGGCTTTCTTGGCTCCAGTTTGAATGACAATGGTTCCACCTGTCCTTTGATCGCTCCTTTCTTGCCTTCATCCGTACTGCAAAGAAGGACAACAGACGAATTTTCCTCCTTGTTGCTCTCGACCTGAGGCGGAGGGTTAGCAACAATAGCAATATTCTCCAAACTTTCATCTGGAGTGTCAATAATAGGGTCAACAGAAGAGAGGGCATTGCAAGGCTGAGCTTGCATGGGAGCCCTCCGGAATTGGGACTGACGAAAAGTCAACTCCTCATCCCCTACCTGGAAGGTCAAAGTCTTCCCCCCGACATCTATCACTGCACGGGCAGTGGACAAAAATGGTCTCCCTAAAATGATAGGGGTATGCACATCTTCGGGGATATCTAGGACGACAAAGTCAACGGGAATAAAGAACTTCCCGATCCTAACAGGTACGTCCTCTGCTACTCCTAGTGGCCGTGATAAACTACGGTCGGCCATCTGGACAGTCATATTGGTGCAACTCAGCTTTGTCACACCAAGTCTCTTAGCTAGAGACAGAGGTAGTACACTTACGCTAGCGCCTAAATCGCATAGCGCATTATCAATCAAACTCATACCTATGTGACAGGATCGAAAAACTACCCGGTCCGATTGCTTAAGAGGTAACTTATTTTGAGACAGTGACCCCATCTCGATCAAAGCGGCAGTCTCATTATCATTAATGGTCCTCTTACGTGCTAAAATATCTTTCATAAATCGTAAATAAGAGGGTACCTTCATAAGCAATTCAGTGAACGGCACGGAAACTTCCAAACTCTTCAACAGCTCAACAAATTTGCTAAACTGTTGATTAATCTTGGTATTCTGCAGCCGCCTCGGGAAGGGAACCGTAATTGGAATCTCAAGTCCCTTGTTCCTCGCCTCCAAAGTGTCTTCCGGCGCAAGTTCGGTGTCCTTTGGGCGCTTCTTACCTCTCGAACGAGGCCTTTCTGGTAATTCATCGCTTAAACGAGCACTGGCAGGCTCTCGAATAAGCTTCCCGTCAGTAATACCACTCGATCGAGCAATATGTCCACTCGATCGAGCTGTTTCTTCAGCAACTCCAGTCGATCGAGCAACAGTCTCCCTCGATCGACCTTCTTCAGCTTCCAGATCACTCGATCGAGCAGAGTGACTACTCGATCGAGGGATTTCCTCACCAATTCCACTCGATCGAACTGTTTCAGCACCAGACTTCAGTCGATCGAGTAACTCTTGTGTCGTGAGCCCTTTCTTCTTACCAACACACTTGTTCATCGTCGATTTCAGCTATTCCCAGGTCTGATTTCTTCATTTCTGGTCCCTCATAAGAGAGACCGCTTCTCAGCTCTATCAAATGTACCGTCTCGTTTGGGTTCTTCTCATTTTGAGTCGGTAAATGACCTGGCTTTCTCGAGGATTGGTTCGCGGCGAGTTGGGCAACTTGAGTCTCAAGTGCCTTTATGGTCGCGTCTCGCTGTTGATCACTTGTGCTTCTTTGTTGATCACTCGCATGAAGCTGCTTTGTAATAGCTTGCATCATAGATTTCAACTCGCCCATTTCACTCACTCCACTTGAAGATGAGCCGTGGCTAGGTGGGTTGAAGGACGGAGGCTTCTGATAGCCTTGTTGCTTCTGATGTGGCGGAATGTAAGGCTGCTGCTGCTGATTTGGAGGGGCGGTGGGATTGAGTATGTTGCTCTGGTTACTCCACCTCAAATTGGGGTGGATATTTGGCTCATCTTGGTTGTTGTTTTGCCTATAATGTTGGAAGGCGACACATTGCTCATAAGGACCGGGACAAAATCGAGACATGTCCGTCTACCCCGCACCTCGTACATGCACGAAAGGACCGTCTGTCATAGCATTAACCTGGTACATCCCCGCTTGAAAGCTCCCCTAGTTCGTACTTGTCGAACCTAGCGATGGGGCCTCTAACGCAGCCCACCGAAGAGGACTCGGCGGCTCTCCTTTGGTTGCCCCTTGAATTCCCGTATTCAGCCCGGTGAGTGGCTAAATCATCTATGATTTTCCATCCTTTCGTCGGCCCCAAGTTGTCGAAAAACCGACCGTTGGTGCAAAGATCTAATATAGCCCTCTGATCATCATATAAACCATTGTAAAAATGGTTGCATAAACTCCATTTCTCGAAACCGTGGTGTGGTATGGTACGCACTAGTTTCTTAAAACGAAGCCATGCCTCGTGGAAGTTCTCGTCGGGACCACCGCTTGAAACCGGTTATCCGAGCTCGATGGCTATGGTTCTCGAGGCAGAGAAATATTTCTTATAAAACGCCAATGCTAGCGAATTCCAATCTGTTATGCCGTGAGCGACTTTGTCCAAATCCTGTACCACTCCCGCGCAAGATCGCGGAGTGAGAAAATGAACATCGTTTCTTTGATCTCGTCACCGTCACGCCCGAGTGGGAGGTGGTATGGAGCAAAGATAATCAATGAAAGTCTCCATATGTTGAGTGCATCTTCCTTCGCGGCTCCCCGAACCGATTTTTCTCTACCATGCGATGTAAGACGGCTTAGGTTCGAACTTCCCCGCATCTCCAGGCGGTTCGAACCCTTTATAAAGATTGTCACCGTGGGCTCGGAGTGACTAGCGATGGTTGCTTCCTCACCATTTCGGGAAATTGCAGGAAAGTGATGGACTCAAGTGAACGGTCGGAAACTGGAGAAGACGGCGGGTTGTCTTCGAAAAGCTCGTTCTCGTAAAAATTGCCGCGAGAACTGGGCTCTTCCTCTTCCTGTTGTTCTCGAAATAGTCTCCTCTTTGCGCGACAGGATCTCTCAATCTCGGGATCAAAAGGTAGCAGTGGACCACCTTGCGACCTGCGCATAAGACGAAACTACAGACAAGATATGAGAATAGCCTAAGGAACGAAGTTCCTTAAACTAAAAAGGAGAATTAAAAATAAAACAGCTAGTAATTGGAACAATTGCCTCCCCGGCAACGGCGCCAAAATTTGACACGTCTGTCGCGTACCTGTCAAAAATAAAACCTAACGGTCTCAACTAAATATGTAGTAGAGGCAGTCGAGTATCGAATCCACAGGGAGGAATGTAACTACAGCTATCTATTTCTAATTCTAAGGTAACAATTGGGTATGATTAAATTTTGGTTTCTAACTACGGAGTTTGAAGGAAGAGAAATAAAGAAGAAAGCAGATAACGCAAGAAATGAATTAAACTATCAATAAGAGAGAGGCATGTCGGGACTTCGGTTCACTACGGTAGTTCAACAACTTAGCAGCAAATGACTCAGACGAACTAACTGTGAGACGGATATTAGAAGGTCCTTTCGGTCCACTTCCCACCCTAAAATACCACTAACTTAACTTTCGTCCTCATTAGGGTAGTCTCATTTTATAGCAGGCCTATTTAATCCAATCTTTCGATCCAGGGTTAATTGTAGCCAGTTTAATAGGTGACATAGAAGCGTGCACTCAACTAGGTCGGTGATTACAGTTATATTGCTATAGTGACAGAGTCTCCTAAATCGATTCGTCTAATTCATTTACTACGTCGTCATTATGCTACCGCAGATCCCCTAATCCCAACATGAAGAGGTTTAGCTACTCATATTCATATCTAATCTAACAAAGACATAATATTCCAAATGAGAAGACATAATGAAATAATGATAAAACGCGATGACAGAAATTAGGGCAAGGAAGAACAAATGCATAAACAATAATTAAAGGCAACAAGAAGGTTAATTAATATTAAGAGAAGGAGGTGATTACAATCTGAGCAATCCGGCGTAAAGAACGACGAAATCCGAGTGCAATAATCCCAAGGTGAAAGCAACGTAAAAAGTAACAGTAGGTTTTTCCAATATGAATGATAGTAAAAAGAGATAGTCTCCGAGTAAAAAAGTGATGCCTAATTAACCTAGTAATCCTTGGTTAAATAGGAAAAGTCTAAGTGTTATTGCAAAATAAACCAAACACGGCTAATTAAAGCCCACAGCGTCAAAAAGCCTCTCGATCGAGTAGATTAGACTACTCGATCGACCATCAGCCCAGCAGAACCTCCTCGATCGAACAACTGGTCACTCGATCGAGGTCTTGGTCAGGTGCAGACTACTCGATCGAGGAATGAGCCTCTCGATCGAGCCTTAAGGAGCCTTGGAACCCTTCGATCGTCCTCCAAACAGCTCGATAGACCACTTGGATCTTCAATTCAGCTTACGTCTTCACCCAAGTACCTCGTAATGCGTGCAACGACACTTCTCAGTGCAACATCTCACTCTGGGATACTCCCGTCTCCTCTAAATGCATGCAAAAAGGACAGAAAAAAGGCATGGTTCCGCTACTTCCGCGATTATCCCTACAAAAAGGACAAAATACACCAAAGTAGCCAATTCGGGGCAAAATACTATAAAAACAGTATATAAATGCATGGAAATACGTGCTGAAATAGGCTAAAAAGACTATACATTAGGCACGTATCACCTATGGATAGAGGGAAGAGTAGATAAAGATAGTGAATGTTTAAATTCTGAGACAAAAAAAAAATAGAAGACCTTGTGAGTATTTTGTTTACAGCAAATTTCTTTTTTTTTTGTTTTAAGGAATTTTTACAACTAATTTCTTTTGTTTTTTTCTGCTAATAACGATATTGTATTTGCAGAAAATGGTGAATGAAATGGTCAACAAAGGGGAGTTTGTACCTAGTGGAAAAGTTGATGAATTAACTAAAGCACTTGGAACTGATGAGCATTATGGTCGTGTAAGAGGTGTTGGGGGTCGAGTGGGGCATAAGCAATATTTTGGCAAATGCAAAAGGAGTCGAAGTGAGGGAGTAATGTTAAAGGAGTATGTGGAGAAGCTTACTCAGCAGATCACAGAGCAAGTCACAGAGCAAGTGAGAGCAGAAATGTATAAAGATATAGAAGTGATGGTGGAGCAACGGACAAATGGGAATGTTAGTTATTCGGTTGAAAAGGAAAAAGATGCTGAGGTTGAGGTTGAGATGAATTGCAAAAGTGGGAATGGTAGTTATGAT
The DNA here is from genome assembly GCF_048544455.1 of Silene latifolia. Taxonomy (NCBI): domain Eukaryota; kingdom Viridiplantae; phylum Streptophyta; class Magnoliopsida; order Caryophyllales; family Caryophyllaceae; genus Silene; species Silene latifolia. The sequence continues at coordinate 106,579,148 of NC_133535.1, forward strand.
AATGTTAACCATGACCCGACCCATTTGCTGACATACCTGAGAAGGTAAATTAATTCTGATACTTTGTTAAGTAATTCCTGAAGTTGATTTCAAGTGTATTAATTAAGCTAGGGCAGACCTTAGCTTGTTTTTTTATGCTGGCTGTGATGTTGTTCCTCAGGGAGTTGAATGCGAGCTAGCTGTGAAAGATACGCAGTTGAAGAAGGTCGCACTTGGACGAGTATTCAAGGCCCCAACTCAGGCATCAAGATGTCACGGTCAAGCCTTTGGAGCAGATGAGTTAAGGGTATGCATTGACGTTGTCATAGAATATATGGAGGACACACCATTACCTCTACCAACTGAAGAACATTTTACTGTTGGTGAGGCAATTGGTTCATTTGTTCCCTGGCCGAGAAACTTAATCATTTTGCGCTACTTAGAGGTATGGATGTCATTTTAAAGTTGAAGTTACATAATTATATTAAACCCTTCTATCTTGAACCGTAATACAATGGCACCACGACAATATTATTCTAGGCTTCAACGGCCTTTGCTGGTGGCGCAGTAAGGGGGTCAGATATGTTGGAGTAAGTGTCCCCGACAATAATGCGATCACAATTATCGATCATATTGATCACATATTTAAATCTCATATCAAGAATACGAAAGGGATGATACATTACATATATAGTCAACTGGTCCACACATATCGGTAATGATTGGCTGGCTAGATTTTGACATTACTTGTCGTGCGACGGTGGTGATCGATTGATCCCTTGGGTCACACCTAAAGGACGATTCCCTTAATTGAAAAAGGTTAATTAATTGTATGTCGTCTGATTAATTAATTCCTTAAAATTGAACAAATTATTATCATAAGAGAGAAAATGACATCTTATTATAATGTGATTAAATAAGATTTTATTTAGTAATTTAAGAAGTTATATTACTAAAATTAATCGGTGTTTGCGAAACACGCGAGATGAGAATGATAAGTTAGTCATAATTACAAGATGTTGTGAATTATACTAACTAGTATTTAAATGACCATTTATGTGAAAGCAATTTTGAATTACTAGTCAATTTGTTAAATGTGATTTATTTAATTTGTAAATGATATTTAATTTGTTAAATATGCATTTTAAATTAAAACATGACATAAGACATGTCACATGTCACATGACATACAATTGTACAATTGACAAAAATAAAATGGACTCCATATTACACATATAAACCGAAAATTGGTGGGCAATGTGAGAAGTTTTATCCTTTTTCATTTGTCTTATTCATTTGTCTAATATGCTTGATAGTGACATGACTATGGACAAAGGCTTACACAATTTGTCTTGTGAAGACAAAAAGGAAAAAGATAGAGAGCCTAATAGCTCCCCACCCCACCGGTTTTGTATATGGACCATTGAGAGATTTTCTCAATTTTTATCATTCTTCTTATGTTTTATGAAAAACCTACCTTCTCTCTCTTATTCTTCATAAAATTCATTTTTATGAATCTAATTTGTACAAATCAAACACTAATAATACTAGTAGTAGTATATGAGTATTAGTAACCGATTTTAAGGTAAACCACATTACAAATATCTAGTACATGTTAGTTTGTGGGATTTTGGGATAGTCTTGGGTGCTACTTATTGGAGGGCTTCTATTTTGAAGTCATGAATGTTCATCCATTATTGGAAAGCTCAAGAACTAACAAGAAGGAGATCTTGTTGGTGCCCACAAATGACCGAAATTATAGATGGTGATAAATCGATTTTCTTATCTCTTCTTATTTAGTTTGCATGCATAAGATCTAAATTAATTTTATGACTAAATTAATTTGGAACATATAAGAATATGTTGTATAATGAGATATAGATTTCCAACAAGCGGTATCATGAGCCTTTGGTTGTTTGCATGCAAATCGGTTATAGTTTTTTCCGAGTTATACGATTAACAAATAAAACTTATAAATTTGTGTTTATTATGATATATCACGAAATCATTTATGCATGCTAAAATTTCTGGTCCTAAAATGTATTTAGGATATTTTGGTTAATTCATGGATTTTATTGTTCATTTTATATAATAATGACATTAAAATAGCTAAACTTCGATTTTTCCAGTGATTTTTGGATATGTTTTAACATATATTATATTTAGATGACCTGTAAAATTTTCATAATTTTATGAGTTCTTATGCTCGAAATATGGATTTTTCAAGATAAAATCGAATTTAAATGGAAAAATAGTTTAATATGAGTTATATTTTGAATCTGGTCATAGAAATTTAGTATGTTGTCACATGCAATTTTACAAGATGTGTGTAAAATAATTGGCTATAATGAAGTCTTTATGCATGATTTATGAATTTTTGATGAAAAATAGCATAAATAGTGACTTTAATTAGTGAATAATTGCTAAAACATACTTCATGACTAAGGAAAAATGTCACATGTTGCATTTTATTACCTATTTCAGATCTAAAATTGAAAATTTGATAAATATATTTTTTCTCTTGTTTTTATGATTATAATTGATAATTCCGATAAATCGCAACATGTTTTTCCGATAAATTTCGAAATTTTAACCTAAGTTTTTGAATATTATAAGTGTCATGGTATTTTTCCAGAATGTTCATGAGTTTAAATTTCAAATTTTGAATTTATTTGAAATTTTTATGATTTATTTGAAGTTTATGGCTTTATATTGTATTTTTGAGTCCATTTATGAACAATTTTAAGAAATATAAGTTAATTATTGTCAATATGTTAGTGGAGACTAATTTTGAGTCCTAAGATGGTTAGGGTAATTAACTAGTACATAAATATGATTTTATGTAATAATTGTGATTTTAAAAGGTTGAATCACGCAAATCCGTAAAAACCGATTAATATACGATATTGGCTCCTTAAAGGCGATTTAGCATAAAATTGGACATGTTCATACATATTATAATGCTGCATTTTATTTATGATTGTCATAATTTTATTTTATGTAATTTTTGAATTATGTAATTTTACTTAGTATGGCCTTAGTTTTTAATTGATATTACCCGAAATGTATGGGAATATCGATTCGGTTGTAATTTATTGTGATCTCGTATCACCGTTTTCTAATTTAATAGATTTATTTTATTTTAATTACAAATGTATAATAGGAAATTATGTAATTTGTTATGTAATTTATTTATTCCGGAGTTCCTTGAAGACGGTGACACTCGAGAAGGCGATCCATTAAAGAAATTTGTTGCCTTGAAATGCGTGCCAAGACCGAAGTTCAAGGGACCAAAGGAGTTGGTTTCCGAATTTGTAATAGTTTATAAGATTTACTATTTTAGGAAGGCCATACTAGGATTTAATTTATGCTTTGCATTTTATTTATATGTTGCATGCATCGCTAAATCGCCATAACTAAAACATGCATTATCATTTGATCGAGTATGTCGACCGTGTCAATTACAATTATCGTAGTTCACCGCTTTAGTTCACTTAAAACGTGATAGATAATAAATTGACATGACCTCTCGCTAAAACAAACAATTGAGACATAGCCTTACCAAAAAGTAGAAACCATGAAAACGTATTTCGTGAGGGAGTGCACTCGGCTTTACCGGGGTACAAACCTTGTTACGTAGGGGAAGTGGGTGATAAATGTCTACCCACCGAATTTATAAAGATGAGGGTTGTTTTCGGCTTTACCGATGCCCAAGTTGATTTAAATTTGGATCATGGACACATTTATTCGAAATTTGGGTTGAACTCAACGAAAGTATTCTTGACGGTTGCCGGATGTGTTTCGGGCTAAAGATAAATATTAATGTAATTTTATCGACCAAGAGTTCTAAAAGTAGAATCGATTAAAGAGTTAATCCACCGAGTTATATTGATGAGGATTGTATTCGGCTTTACCGATGCCCAAGTTAATATGAATTTGGATCTTGGAATCATTTATCATAGTTGGGTAGAGGTCACTATGTAAATGCTTCATTGTTATTTACAAGTATTAATATAACGATAAATGTTTTGTTTTCATTATTCCGTCATCATATTGTTCTATTTCTTTACCACAATTCATATACGATATCATTTCGATTTTAGTTCAAATCTCCATTAAAACATCGTACCTAAAGACAAATATGAATTTTTCTTCTAAAAACCTCGTGTTATCCATTGGAAGGATCTCTTGCGAAGAGTATAGATTAAAGTTATTCATTATCAAACAGGTTTTTGATTCTTGACTAACATATCTACTTACAACACATTAGTTCTCATATGCTTGATTGAGTTAAGTACTTTGAAACGTTAAATCATTTTGGTAACTAGATTTGTTAGAAATCGTAATTGACCAAAATAACGCAACCACTTCAATGAAAGTTTTAAGACTAAAACGATTGAATTGAAGAGTAGTCTTCATAAAATTCAACTTTGCTTCTCTAAGTAAAGATTCTTTGAAATGAGTGGGAGCATTCTCTTAAACCGTTAAGAAAAGGGCGAGGTTCAAGAAGTAAAAATTAGAATAGAATTGATACAAGGTAATGTTAAAAGTAAAGTTATTGAGAATAGCGATACTAAACCTATCAATCCCGACCGATAAAGTTTCCATTGTCTTAAATGTTGGACACTAGAAAGGAAACTACCCCAAATTATTGAAAGAATTAGCAAATTAGTTGTGGGACATCTAATGAGACTTTCTTCTTTAAATGTTTATTTGATTGACATAAATTTTGCTAGTACTACTTCGTCAATATTAGAAACCAATGGTGGTTTTCATCATTATGTTTGATACATAGGATGATTAGAATATGACGACTAGCAACAATAATGTCGAGAGATAGAGTCATTGTGTACTCAATCTAGTTTTAGGTTTATAGTTGACCTTAATTATGACTATTAAGTGAATAAACTCCAAATAAGAATATAAACTTGTTAAGATACAAAAGATGTTTCATTTTTTGTGACCCTATACACCATGATTTGATGTATGGCTAGCCCATTATCAAGGTGATTATATTCTAAACCAAACTAGAATGATATATCATGAAGATGATGCAAGACTCAAATTGGTAACCCAAAGATTAAACCTTAGATTCTGGAATGATGAACGCAAAGAGTTATCGAGTACTCTTGAAACCATTAAATCTTATGGTATATGCGTATCTTGTATTCAATGCAAGAGGTCTCGTGCTTTTGGTTGAAAAGGAGATCGAGAATGTAAATCATTGATACAGAATAGGTAGATCATTTACTTTTACCAACGATTTAAGTTAACACTAATGTGTTCACTTAATAAGGTAAATAGAGAAATCTTTGAAGAAGTTCAAAGAATTCCAGGAATCACGATTTAGTCGTGATGAGATTATCTAAGCGAAGACTTGGATATAAGCCAAAGGAAATGTGATACAGTATCACAAGTAAATCTCTCTTAGCATACATTATGGGATAATGTGTGATTGGATAAAGAATTCAGACGCTATTCGATATGGTTTGGACTTCAATCAAGTTACTTTGAGTTACTTGATCCTTTTGGGGATTTTATCATTTTGTCTAAATTATTTTTCCACTAAATCTAAAACGAATCATATGAGATATGAAATGGTAAGGTACCATGTTTGTAAGTTTTCAAAAGAAACAAATACTCATTTTTCCTTATTATAATCACGAGTACAACGGGTTTGTGGCTCGTGAAGCTGTCTTTCTAAAATACAAGTTTATTTCTAGAAGACAGAGTGAGAGAAATTAATCAAGAGCCACATAGAATGTTATGTCGCAAGAAACTGGTCTTTCTTGGCTACATGAGACGTTTTATGTAAGACGTTGTTTCTTCAAAACCTAGGAGGTTAAAGCCATCACTTGTTGAAGATGATGAATTAGTGTTACTTTTAAGAAAGTAAAGAGCTTAAAGTAAAGAGCTTAAAGTAAAGAGCTTACAACTTACAAAGAAATTGTTTGATTCAAGTTAATTACTCTGGAAAGTAATGATCATATGACTTACATGAGAGTGTTTAAGTCACAATTCAATACAAGGCTTAGAGCCATGTAAATCCGAAATAAATTCCGAATGGAATTGATGGATATCTAAGAGAGATATCAAAGCTTGATTAGTTGCAAAGTGTTTTGCACTATTCGGATCTTCTTAGGGATTGTATTTCATTATGATGATATACTTATAACGAGTGAATCTAAAACCAACTTCTTCAATTAGAAGGAATGTATTCAATACATGTCATGAGTTTTATACATTCTTACAATCCTAAGATAATGTGCAACTTAAGAGATTGTCTTAAGTAGGACATCAATGAGTTGGAATCAATGTTTTGATCATGTTATAAAACTTTTCTCGATAAGTCGAGAAGTTGTGTTTATACATGAAGTTTAGTGGGAATTACGGAAATTTTAATTAGTCTAATATGTGGATGACATATTGATCATTGCGAATGATTTAAGACTTGGAGATATATATAATACATCTTTTATATCCAGATTTATGGAGATAAATCCACATGATATTAGCGTCGAATAAGAAGTCTTATGTTGATAAGATTCATAACTAGTTCAATCAAGTTAAACATATTTGATTGATTCTATTTGCTTCCGCTGCCGAATCAATTAAATAGGAAATGATGTATAACACTTCATATACTTTGAGTATGATGAATTGTTTCAAATCGAATTTAAGTAATAGATCCCAAGTAAGCCATAAAGATTACCCTTAATTGCTTGCAGAAGCATTAAGGATGTAATGCAAAGTGTTTTTGATGCAATTTTGTGTAAGGGTATTACACAAATGACAATTGACAATTGAGATTGCGCATGGTTTCCGACAAAACCATAATCAAAACACATTAGGATGGTTAAGATACCATTGTGGCTATGTTATTTAAGAAATAGATTTTCTAGAATCGTTCTAGGCAATAAAGAACAATGAGAAATATTTACAACGGAAATTGAGTACACTTGCAATCATGAGATGTGCAAGAAGGATGAGTCCCGCACACTGTGAAAACAGTGGGAGCTATTCTAAGGCTAGAGGGCCTATGTCTTGATTGGATCTCGACACGTACTCAGAAAGTTTTGTAATACAAATGTATACATTATAAAGGAAAACGAGTATATAGTAAGGTTGAGTAAGGTACAAGAAGTTGATAAAACCTACTAACCAAAGCCTTCTCATAGGCTTAACATGATGAGTCATGTCATTTCAATTAAATTGAGATGAACAACTACATTTAAGATCAAACTGGATTATAGAATATGAAGTAGTAATCAGGCATTGACTATTCATATGTGATAATCGCATTTGTCGTTCGAGTTTTACTTTAAAACTCTTTTATTATACTTTGTTACATCCAAACGGGTTGTATGACGATATTGAACCCCGTTAAAGTGAACCCGGATTAACATAGTATTCGCCCATAGTCACTTGTATGAGGTGACGTCTCGAAGTGACTAGAGTGTGATGCGATTTATGGCAAGTTCAGTGCCATACAGTCATGTGAGATGACTAGTCGATCACATAGGCAGACTGTTAGGAACACTTTGTCAGGCAGTGACCGCTTATAGAGTTCTTGCAAATTTATATAGCCCGGTTGTGGCGAGAGCTACTATAATATTCTAATGAGTCGATTCTTTTGACTAAAGACTGTTCGCCTAAGGTGGCACAGTTTCAGATTAACTTTGATTTGTGTTACTACGACCTTCGTAAATGGGGTCAAATGGGCATATTTTGGGTTATGATGGCTGTGGCTAGTCGAAGGGAATAAGTGCGATAGGAATTGTCCACCCCCTTGTCAGGGTTAAAAAAAATATCTCAGGGCCACTCGAGGAGTAATGATCTGGAAATGCGTGGCCACGCTCGGATGGTATCTATGGTAGATAACTCCGGTCAATCAGTTATTCTCCAGATCGAGGAAACCACTCTCGATATGATCACTTGCAAGTACGACCCGAAAGACACCTTGCATTGAGTGGGAGATAGTAATAAGACAAGAGAATTGGTGACGCACACTTGTCGAGGACAAGTGGGAGATTGTTGGAGTAAGTGTCCCCGACAATAATGCGATCACAATTGTCGATCATATTGATCACATATTTAAATCTCATATCAAGAATACGAAAGGGATGATACATTACATATATAGTCAACTGGTCCACACATATCGGTAATGATTGGTCAAGGCTAGAGTTTGACATTATTGTCGTGCGACGGTGGTGATCAATTGATCCCTTGAGGTCACACCTAAAGGACGATTCCCTTAATTGAAAAAGGTTAATTAATTGTATGTCGTCTGATTAATTAATTCCTTAAAATTGAACAAATTATTATCATAAGAGAGAAAATGACATCTTATTATAATGTGATTAAATAAGATTTTATTTAGTAATTTAAGAAGTTATATTACTAAAATTAATCGGTGTTTGCGAAACACGCGAGATGAGAATGATAAGTTAGTCATAATTACAAGATGTTGTGAATTATACTAACTAGTATTTAAATGACCATTTTATGTGAAAGCAATTTTGAATTACTAGTCAATTTGTTAAATGTGATTTATTTAATTTGTAAATGATATTTAATTTGTTAAATATGCATTTTAAATTAAAACATGACATAAGACATGTCACATGTCACATGACATACAATTGTACAATTGACAAAAATAAAATGGACTCCATATTACACATATAAACCGAAAATTGGTGGGCAATGTGAGAAGTTTTGTCCTTTTCCATTTGTCTTATTCATTTGTCTAATATGCTTGATAGTGACATGACTATGGACAAAGGCTTACACAATTTGTCTTGTGAAGACAAAAAGGAAAAAGATAGAGAGCCTAATAGCTCCCCACCCCACCGGTTCTGTATATGGACCATTGAGAGATTTTCTCAATTTTCATCATTCTTCTTATGTTTTATGAAAAACCTACCTTCTCTCTCTTGTTCTTCATAAAATTCATTTTTATGAATCTAATTTGTACAAATCAAACACTAATAATACTAGTAGTAGTATAAGAGTATTAGTAACCGATTTTAAGGTAAACCACATTACAAATATCTAGTACATGTTAGTTTGTGGGATTTTGGGATAGTCTTGGGTGCTACTTATTGGAGGGCTTCTATTTTGAAGTCATGAATGTTCATCCATTATTGGAAAGCTCAAGAACTAACAAGAAGAAGATCTTGTTGGTGCCCACAAATGACCGAAATTATAGATGGTGAGAAATCGATTTTCTTATCTCTTCTTATTTAGTTTGCATGCATAAGATCTAAATTAATTTTATGACTAAATTAATTTGTAACATATAAGAATATGTTGTATAATGAGATATAGATTTCCAACAAGATATGGCTAGCCTTAGCTTACCCCGTCTTCAACACATAAATGATGGTTCTGATTGAACCATACTGAAAATTGCATTGTCAGTGAGTAATCAGTTTGCGCTTTTTCTTTCCAGGAATCTCAGAAAAACCGTGAAGTACAAGTAGGAGAAAAGTCAGTGATGAGTAAGACTAAAAAGCGGAAGAGAGTTAATGAGAGTACTAATTCCAAAAAAAGTAGAAAGTGCTAAAATTAAAACAAATGATCCAGTGGCTAGTTCAAACAATACTTTGAAAGCACTTTTGGAACAAAAATATGATTCTAGACGATTCTTGTCCAAGGTAGTTAGTATGATGGGCGAAACTCAAGTAACGGATGTGCAATTGAGCGAGGATGTTGTAGGATGTAAGCGAAGGCTGCGACTCGCCAAGGAGGACATCACTTCATTGTTGAACATGGAAAAGATCTCCCTTCCAGTCATTCAGACTTTTGTTGGGTATGTATTGACTCCGAATTTAAAGTTAGGATCTCATAGCTAGTTTTACATTGGAGCAGATGATGATTTGAAGTACATGCTGGTTATACTTCTATGTATATTGTTACAGGTACTTGTCTAGCGTTTGTGACATGAAAACATATGGGTTCTTATGCCTAGAAATGACTTCACAGCTAGGCAGCATTGAATCAGAGGGAGCAGTAACATATATTTCAAACTGGATGAAAAAGAAGAAAAGCCATATTTACATCGCCCCATATTACAAAGAGTAAGTACTCACCCTTATGTAAAACAAAAGTGTCAACAGTTTGATTATTTTGAATACTTAAGTGACTAATTATTTATAGGGATCACTGGATGCTTGCTGTAATTGACATTGTTGAGCATAATCAAATATATTGGTTTGATTCAATCGGGAATTCTGTCCCTTCAACGTTGAGAACTTTAATTAATACGTAAGTTCGACTTAGTAGTTATTCTTGATATGCAAGATGTTCATTGAAAGAACACTTTTCAACTTGGCTGATAATTTTTTGTTGGAAACTTTATATTAGATCTGTAAGAGCATACGGCTATACGGGTGGGTCAAGGAAGAGTTCTCAAGCACCGCAATGAGTGAAAGTTGATGTAAGTTGATATGCAATAGTAGACTCATTTATATTACGTTTAATTTACAAAATGTGTTGGTTTAATTCGTCGTCATGTTGTTTTATTAGTGTGCTCGTCAGCCAAGTGCTATAGAATGCGGTTACTACATCATGAGATATATGCTGGAAATTGTCACTCGTCATAATCCGATGACAACTATCAACGAGGTCTGATTATCCCCTGTATGTTGTCATACAAATTTTTGTGTTGTCTTGCAAATTTTTCCCCATACAATCCCATTATTATAGCTAGAATTGAACTATCCAGCTAGCTCAAGCCTATTATGTGTGTTATTATCTAATTAGAAACCTTTATGTGCATGATTTACAGCTTTTTCAAGACAAAATGGCTTATTCAGAAGAAGAAATCAATGAGGTTCGGGACTTATGGGCGAACTATTTTCTTAATATCTAGTGATATAGTAATGTGTTAGCTAGATTTTGCACATTATGTCTTCGACCTTTGTAGGTTGTTAGAATTTGGACGACATTTGTATAAACTATGTTTTGGTAAGGTCGTAAGAAACTATGACGAACGACCTTTCTTGGTTGTTGAATTTGGATGGCGTTGTATGAATCTATGTTTTGGTCGTTGTATGAAAGTATGACGAACGACCTTTGTTGGTTAGTTGTTGAATTGTGGATTCAAGTGTTATTGTTATGAAATGGCCTAAGTTTTGATATGCAGATGAAATGGCTTGATTTAGATTAGCCATTCCAATTTTTTTAAAAAAAAGGCAAGGAAAAGGACAGCGGTTTTATTAGTAGAGGATGTAATATCATTTATAATGCACATGAGGTTTAGGTAAAACACTGATGAATATAGGCACATAAAGACATCAGAGTTCTATGTAAACTCATGTACATGACAGAAACAGACATCGGATTACTACTAAAACTGATGTACATAATAGAAAAAGACATCGGATTATAAATATAAACCGATGTATATTAATAGTTATGGACATCAGATATATAGAAATCCGTTGTGCAAATATTAATGGACATCGGTTTAAAATCCGATGTACATTAATCCATAATGGACATGACCAAACTCTACATCGGGTGTGAATCCGATGTCCATATACAAAAAAGTCCGATGTGTATAACCAGTTTTGTAGTAGTGCAACTTAGGATGATCAATATGGAAAGCAAAGAATAATAGAAGAAAACTTGATTGATAATGAAGAGTTGTCAATTCTTCAATAACCCCAAAATAATCTTCAAATTACCCAACTAGGTCTAAGAACACTTGAACAATTAAGGAAGGATTAAGATGTAATTAAGATTGAATTGCATAATTGAATTGTATTAATCTACTAATTAATCTCCTAATGAAACTTGATTAAAGCTAATAAAACTTTCCTATAGTCTCCTATTACAATGGAGTATTTATACTAAGTACAAGTATTAGGTTAACTAAGGGCTTAAATGACGATTAAGCCCCTTAAATGAGTTTAACACCTTGCAAGTCCCGCTTGGAAATGCACGACCTTCCTTTTATGGACACCCATGCTGTAACGAAAGACGCCCGTCCTGCTCAAGGGACGCTCGGGCTGAGTCTTAGGGACGCCCGTCCTTCCCTTTGGGACGCTCGGGCTGCTTCTGGGACGTCCGTCTCAAAGGGCAGCTTGGCTTCATCTTCATTTGGCTGCCTCATGATCCGTGGGGATCGTTGAGGAGCCGTGGGGGTCTTTCATCATTGCCTAAATACTTGTTTTATTGACTTAGGCCTTAGTATTGGTCTCCTCTTTGTTGCTTGGTCGTTAGATGCGATCCATTTAGCTCCGTTTTGCTCCATATAAGCAAGGTTAACATTCCTCTCCTACCAAGGACACAAACCTCATAGAATATGCAAAGTAGGAAGCTAAAGATAAGAAACGACCCTAATGCATGCAATAAAGCATATGAATGAGGCTAGTTAGGGGAATAAATATGCGTAAATACGAGTCACATCAAATATCCCCAAACCGAACCTTTGCTCGTCCCGAGTAAATAGGTGACTAAAACTATGACCTTTATTTATAAAATAGCCAATGTGAGACAATTAGCCGGTCTCACTCCGCCCTTTCAACTCACAAAAAGACTTCTATGAGGTAAGATGCCTTCTTGCAAGGCAAGGTGGGGCTTGCCAAAATTGGCGATGCATCCAAGCATTAAGCACACAAAAACAAGTAAAAGGATGCATCTACAAAAGAATAGCCACTTTGCTCATCTAAGTGGCGGAAGTCATCTACAAGGGAAGCAATTTAAGGATACACACTCCATCATAGATATTAGTTCTCCTAGTTACTAAGTCCAAGAGGATACAAACAAGTCAGCTCCAAGTTGTGTTAAACTAGGCTACAATCGTCCACAATTGATAAATGCTTTTGTCAAGGGCGATCGGATGGGGTGGAAGGATGATCCTTATGACGTTAGTGGCATATGACATGACAAATCTCGGATTCTCTACAAGTGTAAATGTAACACCCCCACATACCAAGGTGCCTTACCAAGGACCACCCTAGCATGAGAGACTGTTACCATCTCGGTTGCCCGAGGATAATATATCAAAAGAAAACATTCCACAACATTTATTAAAGTATATAAGTTAATATTTAAAAATTTTCAAACACCAAACCAAAGAAATGTTTACTACTACTCAAAACAACTGAAATCTAGAACAGCTAATCTCGTAACAGCGGAAGCTAGACTCGAAGTGATGACTCCCCATCTCGTCCCCATAGCTAAAGACCATCATCACCTGTCACAATCTGCTCACCATCCCCGAATGGATCACCACAAATTTTACAAAACAACAACGAGGTCAGTTCACTGCATAAACAATATAAGACAAAGTACAATAAAGATAAACAGTTGTTCCACAATCCATCTCCAACTCCCAATCACACCTCACAACTGACTACACACTAAAGTGTGTAGCCTGCCAGTGGGGGACCGAAGCCTTGACCACCTAAGCCCCGCTCATCACACGAGCGAAAACCCATGTTCATTAATGTGCACATCCCCTCTTGTGGCGGGTTCCACAAAGGGCAAATTAACGGCGTGAAGCCACTCCCGCAAGTGACTCCACTCAGCCGAGGACGTACCTCGCGAACATCATCAACAATCATCTCAACTCCAATACTCCATACTCCAATCAACCAACAACGATCAACCAACAATATCAATTATATCAATTAAATTATAACAATACATCTTAAATCAATTATACAGTCAACTGAGTAGGATAGTTCTCCTCATACGACTTCATCTGCCTCGACGCATAAGCTATAACCTTCCCATTCTGCATCAAGACACAACCCAAACCATTCTTTGAAGCATTAGTGTATACTTCAAAGTTCTCACTTCCCTCAGGTATAACTAGGATAGGAGCTGTTGTCACACGCTCCTTTAAGGTTTGGAACGCCGTCTCACAACTCTCATCCCTATGAAATCTGGTCTCTTTTCTCATCAATGCTGGCATAGGCCTCGCGATCGTAGAAAAGTCTTTCACGAACCTCTTGTAGTAGCCAGCTAAACCCAATAAACTCCGTGATGTGACTCATATTTGAGCACATTTAGTCCCCGAATTAACCTCGTTCCCATGCTTTCTAGCACCTATTAGGGTCATTTCTTATCTTTAGTTTCCCATTTTGCATATTCTTTGAGGTTTTGTGTCCTTGGTAGGAGAGGATCGCTAACATTTCATTTATGGAGCAGAATGGAGCTAAATGGATCGCATCTAATGACCAAGCATCGAAGAGGAGACCGACACTAGAGGCCTAAACAAATAAATAAAGTGAAATGGGCAATGATGAAAAGATCCTTGCATCCCCAACACGATCCCCGCGGATTGTTAAGGAGCCAAACAAGAGAAGAACCCTGTGCCACGATCCGAGCGGCTTGAGCTCAGGACGAGCGTACCAGAGCATGATCCGAGCGTCCCGACTGCCAGCCCGAGCAGATCTTCTTACAGGACAAGCCGTGCTTCAGGTGAGGACAAGCGGATCCTGGTGGGAGTTGCAAGCACGATTGATACGTGCATTTTATATAGTCTTTTTAAGTCTCTTATGCACATATTTCTATGCGATTCTCGTAGTTTTACGCTACGAAATGCCCCGAATATTCTACTTTGGTTTGTTTTGCTTTATTTGCAGGAATGGACCCGAAAGTAGCGGAATCAAGCCTTTTATCGTCCGTTTTGCATGCATTTAGAGGATGAGTGGATTTGGAGCGGAGATAAAACAACAAGTCAATGCTGAAACTAACGACGCAATGTTGCTGACTGAGTCAAAGTCACTCGATCGAAGCCTTTATGGATCGATCGAGCACTTTTGGAGGATAGGAAGATTCGATCGAATACTTTATGTGTTCGATCGAGGGGTGCTTTATTAGAGGTATTCAATCGAGTATTCATTCTACTCGATCGAGAAGATTTTGCTAGATGTTGTTCGATCGAGCAGTTCTAAACTGTTCGATCGAGTAACTCGCTAATGGGCTCGGGCTTTTTAGTTTAATTTTATATTCTAGGTTTAATAATTGTCTTTCCTATAAATAGGAAAGACGACATGAGGTTTTAGTATCACTTCATACATTATTTTTCCTTTTCTTACTGTTGAACACTGCTTTTCTCTCTATTTGCCGGATCTTAATCTGTAATCCTCTCTTTACTCTCTCTTTAATTTGCGATGCTTATTATTTCTTCATCTTTCGCTCTTGCATTATTTACTAGTATGCATAGCTAAATCTCCTGCTAGGATTTAGGGGATTCAATGAATTATTGTTAGTTGCTAATTAGGTTTACAGATCTTTCATTGCTATCATGTCTTTGTTGTTATTCACTGCATATAATCGTTCATGTCTACTTGAGTCGACACAATTAGATAATTAATCTTGGTAAGCCTTGACCTAGACCAGAAGGTTGGAAGGGGTGAGACTTGCAGTGAACATTAGGATGCTTTAGTGAGGGCGGAAGCTAAGCTAATAGTGTTTTAGGGCGAATTGAGACCGGAAGGAGATATTCGTTGCCCCTTTGACCGATACAAGTGACCGATATGTGAACTTAGCTGCAATTATCTGACATTCATTGATGACCCGACAATCCTAGTTTTCTCCCTTTATTGCTAATCCCTCTTATTCTTTTCTCTCGCTTTAATCTCATTTAGTCTAGTTTAAACAACTCAAACCCCCAATTGTGACCATAGACAGACTAGAATTTACAAGTAGATAGTGACCGCCTCCCTGTGGAGATCGACCCTACTTACCACTTACTTCTGTTAGTAGTACTTAGGTATTTATTTTTGGTACCTGACGACGGTATCAAATTTTGGCGCCGTTGCCGGGGAGGTGGCGTAATTTTGTTGCTTTTATTAAGTTTGTCTCTCGTCTCAAGGAATTTATTCCTTGAGATTGATCTCATCTTTTTGCAAGTTCTTAATTAGTTTTGCAGGAAATCTGTTCTAGAAGAGAACATTGTCGTACCTGCTTTACTGTAGACTCTATCTGCTAGGATGCCGAATATCGCCAGTCATTCAGAGCCTACGGTGGATTCTCTTCCTAAAGGTTTCTTGTTACCCACTACTGATTCGGGGACCTTTGGAATCCACCCATCATATATACAGCTGGTTGAGAGAAATCTCTTCAGTGGGGCACCTGGAGAGGATCCTTGCAAGCACATAGAGCTCTTCACAAAGTATTGCTCCACCATTCCTTTGGCTGCTGGGGTAACGCAGGATAGAGTTAAGGGAGTCCTCTTCCCTTTTTCCTTGACTGATGATGCCCGGGAGTGGTTGAGATATTTGGATAGGGAAGCTGCCGGTGTAACTGACTGGAATTCCCTTGCCTTAGCCTTTTACAGATGCTATTTCCCACCACAGCGCACTAATGCGTTGAGAGCTCAAATTACTGCATTTGAGCAACTACCTACTAAAGACTTGAACAGGGCTTGGACTAGGTTCAAGAGGCTTGTCCGATCTGTACCTCATCATGGCTTTAAGCGTTGGTTCTTGTGTACCCAATTCTACAATGCGTTATATCCAGACCAGAGAGCTATTCTTGATAATGCGGCCAAGGGAAGATTCCAGAAAAATGTTGAGGATGATCAAGGGTGGCACCTTATTGAAGAAATGGCCATCCACGTTGCCGAATATGGAAATCCCCGAGGGAGTAGGTATGTAAATGAGTTGATAGTAGCTGAGGTGGAAGGTCCTAGTGGAAGGTTAGGCAGTCCGGAGATTATACAGACTACGAGTGTGCATGAACAAATTTGTGCTATCACTGAGCATGAGGTAGTTTGTGGTAGATGCGGTACGGAGGGGCATGACCCTATTACTTGTATGGCGGATGTAGAGCGCGTCCGTGCTTATCAAAAATTCAAGCAAGGAGTGCCATTCTCTAAGCTACAAGTACTTAGTACTTCTTGCCTTTCTGAACCGATACCTCAACCGATTGATTCATCTTCTACAAATGGAGAACTCGCCGAATTGAAGTCCCTAGTGCTGAACTTGACATTACAGCTCGGCCAAAGGACCGACAAAAGTGATAATGCTATAGTAGAACTCAAAGATCAAGTGGCGCGTCTTTCGCTCGCGCAAGATCAAGCGAATCAATCACCCCCATATGACCCGATCAATGCCATTAATCTCCGAAGCGGTCTTACTTATGATGGACCGAACATGCCGGAAGACGGGTGTTAGGCCCAGAATTATCCTGCCTGACCTGACAAAGGCCAGGCAATGATCAAAACCAAGACTCAAGCAAAGGATACCTGAAACCAGGCACTAACAACATATGGACAGGCACCAAGCAGGAGAAAATACAAGACAGGCAATAACTAAACCTAGCCTGAAAAGGAGACTACATCAGGCACAAGAGAAACGTTGTCCAAGCTGAGCAGGCGACAAGCAGGCCACATAAGTAGAATCTCTAGAAATGAGGAAGACCAATTCAAAAGGAAAGAATAGAAGAAAGAGTCAAAAGGCAACGGCTGAAATGTTGTTGAACGCAATCAACTACTTCCAGGTAAATAGGGCACGAGTCCTATTTACCAGGAAACCCTAAAACGAGAGGAAAAAGGCTTCAGTGGAGCATAATATAAATAGAAGAAAAGACAACAACAAAAGGGATATGCAAACACACTCATTCTCTCTTCCACTCTTGTATTCTTAAACTATATTCTTGCCTGTCACGCCTGATATATAAATACTCTGTTAGGCTATTTGAAATCATAGCAACAATTACTCCTGGCTTGGTGCCCGTGGTTTTTTCCCTTATTCCCAGGGTTTTTCCACGTATAAAATCTTTGTGTCTTTACTTTTTACTTATCTATTTATTTACTTATACTGGTCAGGCAAGTTATTTGAGTTAGATCACCCCTCCTTAAATCCCCTGGCAGGGCGTTCTCATTTAGTAAAATCCCTGCCAAAATAATTGGCGCACACCGTGGGGCATCTAGCTCAAAAATAATCAAAAACCATAACCAAATAACACAAAAACTTGAGAAATGGCAGGAGATAGCATTGAACAACAACTGGCTGCCGCCCAACAACAATTGTTGGAAATGGAACAGATGAAACAGAAAATGGCCCAGGCTGAAGTAGAAGTTGCAAAATTAAAAGAATCAGAATCTAGCCTGAAACTAAGGCTAGGAGAAAAAACTTCAGGATCAAAGTTGAAAGTTCAGCCTGGCACACCATTCTCTTCAATCATCAGGAACATTGATTTCTCCAACTTTGGCACTCCTACTCCACCTAAGTCCAAAGCAGGAGAAGAAACAGACTCAGAGGAAATCCAAAATGAAGAAACCTCACCAGATCAAACCAACACAGCAATCATGATGGCTATGCTCCAGGAAATCCAAAAACTCCATGAAAGATTTGAAAAGATTCCTGGAGTCCCTACCCCAATTTAGGAAGCAAATCCAGATAGTTATGCTGATTCACCCTTTGTGGATGAAATAGCAAGAATAGACCTGCCAAAGAAATTTGTGGTTCCCTCAATGAGAATCTATGATGGGACCACAGATCCACAAAATCATGTAGCCTATTACAAGCAAAGGATGTTGGCAGCATCTATTCCCAGTGAACTACGACAAGTCTGCATGTGTAAGGGATTTGGAACAACCCTGAATGGGCCTGCCCTGCAATGGTACACAAACTTGCCAAACGGAAGCATCAAGTCCTTTGTTGACCTGGTCAACTCCTTCAACCATCAGTTTGCCAGCAGCAGAGAACTAGAGAAGAGATCCAGTGACTTATACAGGATCAAGCAAAAGCCTGGAGAATCAATTAGATCTTACATGACAAGATTCAACAAGGAAAATGTGTCAATCCCCAGATGTGATGTTGGAACAGCCGTGGAAGCTTTCAGGCAAGGGCTACCCCTGGATAGTGACTTCTACGATGCAATGACCATGAAGCCCTATCATACCTTTAAAGATGTCCAGGCATTAGCCATAGGCTATATTCGGCTGGAAGAAGATAAAGGCTACAAGGCAGACAACACTGATAACAATTCAGGATATGACAAGTCAACAGAAAAAGTTCCAACCACAGAGGGAGCAGTTCCAGGCCGTCCTCTTACACAAGACCTGACAGATCAGAAGTCAACTACACACATGAACAACGAGGTAACTCCTATACTTATCCCCCTATCCAAGAATATAACTTCTCTGTTGACATTGCAGGACTAATCAAGAGACTTGACAATATGGGAGACATTGTCAAATGGCCAAAGAAGTCAGACAACCCCAGCTCAAGGAAGGATACTACAAGATGGTGTGAATTCCACATGGATATAGGGCACACAACAGAAGAATGCCTGGGATTGCGCAGGCAAGTGGCCTACCTGCTAAAGAAGGGATATCTGAAAGACCTTATGCCAACAAAGAACAGGGAAGATGATGGAACAAGAAAGAACCCAGAAAGGCAACAACGTGACCTACCCCCAGCACCACCCATCTATGAGGTTAAATTCATCAATGGAGGATCTGAGATTTGTGGCCGACCGGTTCAAAACAAAGAAAATTGCCAGGGAGTCAAAAATGAAATCTCCTTTTAAACCTAGAAATTTACCTCAAATTACTTTTGACGACACTGATATGCAGGGTATTCCTGATCTACACCATGATAGCCTGGTTATCACCATGCAAATAGGAACTGCACGTGTCCTGAGAATCCTGGTAGATGGAGGCAGCTCAGTGAACCTGATCATGCTTGATGTCCTTAAGGCAATGAAGATTGATGAAAGCCAAATCATAAAGAAGTCTAATGTCCTGGTAGGATTCAGTGGAGAAACAAGGAATACACTGGGAGAAATACACCTGCCCACATATGTGGAAGGAGTATCCTCATACGAAAGATTTGGAGTCCTGGACTGCCTGTCATTCTACAATGCCATCCTAGGAAGACCATGGATCCACAATGTGAGGGCCATACCCTCCACCTACCACCAATGCATCAAGATACCAACAGAATGGGGAGTAGCAACCATAAAAGGTGAACAAAAATCTGCTCAGGGATGTTATACTGAGTCATTGATGTTGGAATATGTGTCCTCCGACAATAATGCGATCACAATTGTCGATCATATTGATCACATGTTTAAATCTCATTTTAAGAATACGTAAGGGATGATTCATTTTATAGTCAACTGATCAACATTAATCGGTAACGATTGGCTTGCTAGAGTTTGATGTTACTGTCGTGGGACGGTGGTGGTCAGTTGATCCCTTAAGGTCACACCTAAAGGATGAAGCCCTTATCCGTAAAGTTGATTAATTGTATGACGATGCAAGTTGATCAATTCCTTAAAAATTGAACAATTCAATTTGTGAGAGAGAATAATCATCTTATTGTAATGGGATTAAATAAGATTTATTTTAGTAATAAATGCTTTGCTACTAAAATTGTTTATTGTTTGAGAAACAATAGAGATAAGAATGAATGGTTAATTATAATTACAAAACGTTGTGAATTATAATTATATGACCCATTTTATTTATGTGATCAAATATTACTAGTCAATTTGTTGTATGTAATTTAATTAATTCATGAAATGATATTTATGTGATATATATGCATCAAATTAATTAATAACATGTAACATACTACATGTGACATATTGTGTGACAATTGACAAATTGACAAAATAAAATGGTAGTCCATTTTATATAAATGGACCGAAATAATGAGTGTAATGGGTGTTAGTAGGTGAATTATTTTATGAGATAAAATAAGCTAATGATACCTAACCTACACCTAGCCTTACAAGCCTAAGGTATAGAAAAGAACAAAAGGAAAAGTGAAGGACCATATATTGGTCCTCCTGCTCACCAAAACCGGTGGCCACTCTCTCTTTAGGAGAGTTTTGTTCTCTTATATTTTCTAATATACTCAACCATTCTATATAAATGCAAAAACTCTCTCTTACCTTGATCATCTTTCTCCAAAATTAGAGAAATTATGATCAAATTGTTCAAATCAAATTACTAATATTATTAATGTAATATATGAGTATTAGTAATCAATTTTAAGGTAAACTACTAAACTAATATCTAGCTAATATTATTTAGTGGGGATAAGGGATAATCTTGGGTGCAATCAAGAGGAGAATCTCTACTTTGGGATTTTTGGAGGATCATCCTTATATTCATTATAGCTCAAGAACTAACAAGTAGGAGATCTTGTTGGTGCCCAAAATGGCCGAAAATTTGATGGTGAGAAAACGATTTTCTCATCTTTTGTTATTAAGTTTGCATGCATAAGATTTGTAATTTATTTTATGACTAAATAAATTGATTCATATATGAATATGTTAAATAATGAGATATAGATTTCTAACAATTGAAGCCCTCCAAGGCAGGTAAGTCTCTCGCCTAGCAATTACAGTACCTTGTCAGGACAACTTACGTGGCAGAAACCAAAATGGAGACAGATCAAGTAATTTTAGACCCTAAGTATCCTGATAGGCATGTACTGATAGGATCTGATTGTTAGGATTCATTAATCTCATTAATTTATATATTCATATATGAAATAATTTATTTAGTCATAAAATAAAAAATAGATCTTATGCATGCAAACTTTAACAAGATAAGAGAAGAAATCGTCTTTCTTACATTTGGATTTCGGATTAAAAGGGCACCAACAAATTCACCTATTTGTTAGTTCTTGAGCTTTCCTTATAATGGATGAACAAGGTTCAAATTAGAACCTCTCCCAAAAGTGTATACCCAAGGAAACCTCTTAATAACTAATACTATTATGATCTAGTAATAATATAAGTCTTTACTTAAATTTGACACAAAAATAATTTGTAATTTCTCTTGAAAATTTTCGGCCAAGAGAGGAAGAATTTGAGAGATTTTTATTTCTCTAAGTTTTCATAATTTTGTAGAGAGAAAAAAAAATAACTTCTTACACTAGAAATTATATTATGAAAGATGAATGAATAATGGAGAGGAAAAACCCTTGCCTTTTCCTCATGCAAAACCGGTTGGAGGGGGAGGAGTGTGCCCAATGCATGAGCTAGTTTTTCTATCCAAGAAATAATAGGTATGCAAGGCTAAGACTATAGATAATCATTGTGTTTTCCACTTAAAAATAATTAACACAATATCAACCATAATCCCCTCCATTTTCGGCACATATATAAAATGGGAGGTCCATTTTATTTTTGTCATTTGTCAATTGTAACATATGTGTCATGTTACTTGACATATGAAATTGTAATGTATTTTTAACATACTAAAAATCAACATACTCTTAAAATATGTCATATACAAAATCGACTAGTAATTCGTAATTACTTGTACCAAAACGGTTTATCAAATTATAAATTACAACGTCTTGTATTTATAATGAATTATTCATCCAATTTCAATTTCAATTGTTTCGTAAACAATAATTTTATCTAAGTAATAAAACAATTCGATTACTTAGACCGTATCTCATTTAATCAAATTACAATAAGACACGTTAACTTTACTCACAAAATCACCCGTCAATTTTAAGCAATTTAATTAACTCGTATCGGCATACGATTAATTAAATAATCAATTAAGAGTATTTCCCTATAGGTATGACCTAAGGGGATCAACTGATCACCACCGTCGCACGACAGTAATGTCAAACTCTAATCAGCCAATCATTACCGATATGTGTGGACCAGTTGACTGTAAAATATTACATCCCACATGTATTCTTAAAATGAGATTTAAAAATGTGATCATTATGATCAACAGTTGTGATCGCATTATTGTCGGAGGACACTTATTCCAACAATCTCCCACTTGTCCTCGACAAGTGTGCGTCACCAATTCTCTTGTCCTATTACTATCTCCCACTCAATGCAAGGTGTCTTTCAGGTCGTACTTGCAAGTGATCATATCGAGAGTGGTTTCCTCGATCTGGAGAATAACTGATTGACCGGAGTTATCTACCATAGATACCTTCCGAGCGTGGCCACGCATTTCCAGTTCATTACTCCTCGAGTGGCCCTGAGATATTGTTTTAACCATGACAAGGGGGTGGACAATTCCTATCGCACTATTCCCTTCGACTAGCCACAGCCATTATACCCAAAATATGCCCATTTGACCCCATTTACGAAGGTTGTAGTAACATAAATCAAAGTTAATCTGAAACTATGCCACCTTAGGCGAACAGTCTTTAGTCAAAAGAATCGACTTATTAGAATACTATAGTAGCTCTCGCCACGACCAGGCTATATAAATTTGCCAGAACTCTATAAGCGGTCATAAGGCCCGACAAAGTGTTCCTAACAGTCTGCCTATGTGATCGACTAGTCATCTCACATGACTCTATGGCACTTGAACTTGCCATCAATCGCATCACACTCTAGTCACTTCGAGACGTCACCTCATACAAGTGACTATGGGCGAATACAATGTTAATCCGGGTTCACTTTAACGGGGTTCAATATTGTCTCCACAACCCGTTTGGATGTAACAAAGTATAAAAGGAGTTTTTAGATTTAAAAACTCGAACGACAAATGTGATTATCACATATGAATAGTCAATACCTGATTACTACTTCATACTTTTATAATCCAATTTGATCATGTATTTAGTTATTCATCTAAATCCAATTGAAATGACATGACTCATCATGTTAAGCCTATGATAAGGCTTTGGTTAGTAGGTGATACCGTCGTTTTGTATCAAAATTAAATTTATAATTCCAAACTAAAACTATAGCTAGTGATAGTAAGGGTCGAACCACAGAGAGACAAGGTTGATTTTGTTTGCTATTTTTCAGTCTATAAAAGTAACAATTAATTGGGGGGTTTTGAGATTGGTTGACTAAATTGACTAATTGCTAAAATAAAATTTCTCAACAAGATAAAAAGAGGATCGGGAAATTCGGTTCACCATGGCAATGGTTAGGACAATAAGGTAGCAGAATTCCTATAGTATGGTCTCAGGGGGGTATAAGCAAGCCTTTCGATCTATGCTCAAATTAACCTTGCGGTCTTCTAATTCCCCGAAATTTCTCAAAGCTTCCACTCAAGAGAAATTCCAATCTAATGATAATTCTAATTACTAATCTTTCAATCTAGCAAAAAGGCATATCAACAGACGACAAAATCTAAACGGAAGAATTCATGCTAACAAACAATCCTAATTTATGCCATGGTTCACCTCATTCCCAATCAAAACAATTAGCTATGCATGACTAAAACTAAAACAATTGCTAAATTGATAACAAAGAACAAGATTGACATGATTGAATTTAAATAAAAGACGAAAGACAAGAGATGAATTTCTGGAATTAAATTGGTAAAAAAAGAATTGAAATAACAAGAATTAAAAGAAGAAAGGAATTGCATAAAAACTTACTAATTGAATTAAAGAACAAAGTATCGAATTCGAGGTTTTCTGTCAGCAAAGCTAGATCTAAAGACTCAGTTCTTCAATAATGAAAAACATAACCTAATTATTGCTGCGTTCTACTGATAAAAGATGCCAAAGGTTAATTACAAGTTGGGTTTTTAAAAGTCTAACACGAAGAAATAATTCTCAGCTCGAAGACTGGTCGATCGACCGGTCAGCACGGTCGATCGACTGATGGTAGCAATCCAGTAGCGTCTGATGAACTTCAGTGGTCGATCGACTTTACAGCATAGTCGATCGACTGATTGTGCTGTGCAGAAACACATCTTTTCTTCAAAAACAGCTCCTCACTCCAATGCACGCATCCTGAGGTGAGTGAGTATGAATCTCCTTCTTCTGGGCTTCCTTGAAGTTGCCTCCGGAGGACGAATTAGGCTTGATTTTGCTTACTTCCACTCATTCCTACAATAAATCATAGAAAAAGCAAAGTAAACTGTTTCGGGAGAAATAGTAGCCTTAAGCTAACAATTATGCATGGAAATACGTGCCAAAACCGCAGATAAAGTGTATAGAATATGCACGTATCAAATCTCCCCAAACCAAACCTTGCTTGTCCCCAAGCAAGCACTATGACCCATATAAAAACTAAATGGAAAGGAGTATACCTCAGAGCTAGCTACAAATCAATGCCAAACCGTTTAATGCACATAATCAACTACCGCAAAGCTTAAATCAAGTGAACAAATTTATGCATATCATGGAATTAAATCGGGCGTTCGACCTTGCAAGACTCATACATTCGGACTCTCCCGGGTCACTCTTCTCTCAGCAAAGCAACTGGTAAGATTATATGTAAAAGAGAGGAAAGAAAAATACAGTCTCTCACCTAAACTGCGACCGACAAAACATGTATGCTTGACTAGCATGAATAATGATTCTAGCTACCGTACATACGCATAACCACCGTCAAAGACTATTACATGCCGAACTATTGCAAGATTTGGATATGTGAGGTTAAGTGGGAAAGGAAGGGCAAAACAATTATGGAAAAAGTGAAGGTAAGAGCCAAGCTAGTACCTATCCAACCATCAGAAACCGTATCCCGTTCCTCCAACTCAAAATATAAACCATGCCTTTTAATGACTAGGCTACACAATATCCCAAACAAACGCCTCCAATTCATGAAGTAGGCACATGAGGCGTGCTCTCAATTCAACCAAAACCTTATTATTTTCAAACTCCTCTTTTTTTTTTTCTTTTTTCTTTTTTTTTTTCTTGTTTCTTTTTCTTTTCTTTCATTTTCATTTTTTTTCATCTTCTGAACTGGTGGTCGATCGACCAGTAATGGCAGTCGATCGACCACTCTGCACATTCCAGTGCTCTCTGCCAGGTAAACATCTTTTTTTTTTTTCATTTCTTCTAAATTTCTTTCTTTCCCTTCAAAATGACACAACCCCATCACTCCTCATCAATACCCACTCCATCATTACAAAACGAACCAAACAGCATGAATCGACAAATTCCTCTACTACTTCCTAGCTTGGCACAATGGTAGGCTAAGTATGGGATGTAGTTGAGGGTAACTGGCAGTTATGGCTTATAGTGGAGTTAATGGGGTAAAATGAGAAAGGAGAGGATGCAATAGCTCTCAAAACATGCAATACCGACCACAAACCAATGCGTATAGGCAATAAGCAATCAAACCTCATACACGTGCAAAACATGAAATGAAGGGAGTACTACTCTCAATCCTAAATTAACCGGTCATGAATGTCACCAGTTATAGGCTCTATATCTCAGAAAGTATAAGTAGTTTGCCAAAAGTAATGAGTCAAGTCTAATTACCCGAAATGAATTCCATAACAAAATTTGAGAAATCACTTATAATTCTCGCTAAACAGCTGTGAAAAGGCAAGGAATGGCATATTTGACTAATAGTGCAAAATCATCATTAATAACTCCAATCCGACTCAACTATATGCAAAAGTAAACGTGATATTTTTGTTTTTTTTTTGAATTTTCAATTTTTTTTTCTTTTTTTTTTTGAATGAATGAAAATAAAAAACAAATGCAAACAGAAATGCACTAAACATGTGACTGAAATGCAATAAAAAACAAATGCAGATGCAAAACAAAAGGCATATGCAAATACCCTCCCCAAACCAAAACGCACAATGCCCTCATTGTGCTCAAAGAAAGAATCACCAAAGCGAAAAAATGGGAGAATAAAAGCATAATAAAATAAAAGGAAGCTAATAAATAAAGGAAGGAACTCACAGAATACGACCTCCCCAAACCAGCCAAAAACGGGGAGGTCACCAGCATCTAATCTCCACCATCGTACTCCTCTCCACTAGACTCTCCGGACCCCGAGTTGCTCTCCTCGTCCGCCTCAGCAGCAGCGGCAGTGGCTCTCCTGGAAGTGGAGGCACCAGCAGTAGTAGTAGGAGGGGGTCTCCTGGCAGGCTGAGGGTAGCCGCCCACAGGAGGGACAAAGTAGGAAGGGTGAGTCCAAGCACCCTGTGGGAGCATCCCCCCTCGGGCTAACTCCTCGTAGACTGGGTACAGGGCTAGAGCCGTGTCTAGCCTGTGCTGGTCAAAGCTCCTGCACAAATCACCAATACACGTGACATTGCCCTCTGCTCCATGACCGGAGGGACAACCAAAGGAGTAGGTGGTCGAAAAGTGGCCGGGTAGCCAGTAGGAGTAGTAGTGGAGGTAGAGGGTGCCTGTGAAGAGGAGGCACGAGCTCTCCTCGAAGTGCTAGCAGTAGCAGTAGCCGCCACCAGAGGAAGCCTGTAACTAGGCAAGGGCGGCCGAGCTGCCCCCTGAACAGTGGTAAGGGGCAGGACAGGAGGGTAGCCAGTGACAGGGATGCGGTCACAGATGAAAGAATCAATCTTCCACCGCATCTGTCTATCGACCCAATAGACAGCCCTCGCGTAGGAAAGGTCCATGAAACGTAGGTCAGGGTCGATAGGGTCCTCCTGTCGAGGGAAAAGTAAAACAAGACGGTTGGCGAGACGCGTCACCAACCCACCACAAGCAATAGTGGTCAAAGTGCCGTCACTTACAGTCTAAAAGTGAGCGGCGGTCAAATAAGCGATGTTATAGATACGGGCTATCCGACTTTCAATGTTCAGATAGCCCGCTAAGATTGACAATTCAATATTATTCACATTATTAGACTCTTTACGGCCAAAAATGGTATTACCCATTAGCCGTAGAAAATAACGAAGAGGGGGCAAGTAGACGGAAGTGCCCGTCCTTTTAGGCCCGTGAAAGTCACTGATGCAAGACCACATGACTCGATGAACGGTCAGAGGTATCCGAGGTTCTGCCCTCGAAATAAAGACCCAGAAAACCGGCAAAATCAGCTAAGGTCAGAGAGTAGTTGACATTGAAAAGCCGAAAGGAAATGCAAGGGTTAGTCTTATTAGCCACGAAGGCGGCCGAATCAAAAGCATAAGACGAAAAGAATTCGAGGGTCAAAACATAGTATGTGAACTCAGTCATGTCCACAAGACCCATCATACCTGTCCCATTTAGCAGGGACACAACCGACTCATAACAGCCTAATTTCTCCAAAGTATCTTTATGGAGAAACCGGGTAGCTGTGACTTTCATTCTCGCAACAAACATCGCAAATTTAGCCCGCTGAGTAGAAGAGGAAAAGATAACCTGCGGATAGTCAGGTAGACTATCCGTAGTGTCTGCAATCATCAGTGGCGGTCCTCGTGGCCGCTTGGCAGGGCCTTGGCTCGACTGTCCCTCGTGCATGTGCTCCTTCCCTTTCGTCATTTTTATTACCTGCAAACAGCCTATTAGCACAAGAATCCCCTAACAGTGTGAATTTAAGGAAACCCGAAACAAAATCATAACTGGAAAGCAAATTAGGGTTTCGAAAATTTTGGGGGAAACGGCTTTAAACACATCCTAGTTGCTTATTTGCTTTGAAAATCAAGGGGGAAAGGGTAGAATAAGCGATTAAAGCATAGAAAAGACAAGAAATTAATCCCAAAAATCAATTTCCCCAAATCGATTTTTCCATCTCAAATGCACATTACTCGAAAATTTCGCATAAAAACGCAGTAAAATCGAAAATAGGGCATGGAAATGGGATTAGAGACATACCTTGAAGAAACTTGAAGAGTAAAGCAAGAAAAAACAAGTGTAAGACTAGATTTCAGGTGAAAATCGCGAAAAGGGGGATGAACTTAGGGTTTGCTTATGATTTTCTGAGTTTGTGAAAGTGAATGAATGAATGAGTGAAAACTTCCCTTTTTAGTTGTATTCTGATCCCGCGGAGTGGTCGATCGACCACTTTACTCGGTCGATCGACCGGTCTTTCATTTAGCAGCTTCTGGAGTCTCGTGTATTGGTCGATCGACTCATTGACCCAGTCGATCGACTAATATCCCTGCACAGTAGCTTCTGGGTTCTTCACTTCAGTCGATCGACTGACTCTCTTAGTCGATCGACCGTCAACGCTGGCAATTAAACCTTAATTCGTCAAAAATTCATTTTGCCATCATAATTTCCCGTCTTCCTCTCACAAACATCCAGTAAACCACCTACTCAAAGGCGCACATATTCCCAAACCAAGAAATTGCAAATTAAAAGAAATTAAAGAGTACCAAAAAAAACTCAAAAATGCAAATTAAATGAAATAACAAAATAAAGTTCCTAAATTACAATTAATTACAACCTGGGTTGCCTTCCAGTTAGCGCTGGTTTAATAGGTCCCGCACGACCTTTTTACCTCACTTTGCATCATCCGATAACGGGTCGAAGTATAATACCTCGACTTTCCCAACATATGCATCTGATCCGTGATAATGCTTCACATATTGGCCATTAACCTCGAACCTTTCTCCAGCTGAGGTCTCCAATTCCACTGATCCGAATTTTGTAACTGCTGTGACCGTATAGGGGCCGGTCCACCTGGATTTCAGCTTACCAGGAAATAGACGGATACGAGCATTAAAAAGGAGTACCTTATCGCCAATATGGAATTCGCGCTTGATGATTCTCTTGTCGTGCCAGCGCTTTGTTTTCTCTTTGTAGATCATAGCATTGTCATAGGCCAAAGACCTATATTCCTCTAGCTCATTCAAATTTGTGTCATGCGTTTCTCACGAGAGAGGTTAGGATCCAAATTCAAATCACATATAGCCCACCAAGACTTACGCTCTAACTCAACGGGTAGATGACATGTCTTACCATAAATCAATCGGTATGGTGACATCCCGATTGGCGTCTTAAACGCAGTTCTATAAGCCCATAAGACATCATCTAACTTAAGACTCCAATCTTTCCGTGATTTAGAAACAACTTTAGCTAAGACTTCTTTCAATTCTCTGTTAGAAACCTCAACCTGACCACTAGTTTGGGGATGATACCCCAAACCTCTACGATGTTGGACACCGAATTTAGTCAATAAAGCACTAAGTTGTTTCTCTTTAAAATGCATTCCCCCATCGCTAATGACAACCCGAGGGACACCAAAACGAGGGAAAATAATCTTTTTAAACAGTTTAATCACGGCCTTTGCATCGCAATGGGGAGTAGCAATAGCTTCTACCCATTTGGATACATAATCTACAGCTACGAGGATATATTTATTACCTTGACTGCTCGGAAAAGGTCCTTGATAATCAATGCCCCAGACATCGAAAATCTCAACCTCAAGAATGCCTACCCGTGGCATCTCATGTCTCTTGAAATATTCCCGATCTTTGACAAGCATCGCACTCAAAGAACAAAATTGCGACAATCTGCATGCAAAGTTGGCCAATAGAAACCAGATTGGAGTACCTTAGCTACAGTCCTGGACGGACCGTGATGACCACCATAAGCAGAAGAGTGGCAAGCCTCTAGGATATCCTTCACCTCCCATTGAGGTACGCATCTCCGGATGAGACCGTCTGCGCATTCCTTGAAAACATAAGGATCATCCCAAAAATATTGTCTAGCATCGTAAGCAAACCGCTTCTTCTGCTTCCATGAAAGCTCGGGCGGTATCCTACCTGTCACGGCAAAGTTAGCAAAATCAGCAAACCACGGAGGTGGATAAGACCCTGAAGTAGTAATAGCTAACGACTCTCATCGAAAAGAATCATTAATAGGCAACGAATCCTCCTTTCACGGTTGCGGACGAGATAGGTGGTCGGCTACCAATATTCTCTCGCTCCTTTCTTATCTTTGATCTCCAAATCAAATTCCTGCAAAAGGAGTATCCACCTCAAAAGCCTCGGCTTCGCATCTTTCTTAATAAAGAGAGTCTTCAACGCTGCATGGTCGGATAAACAATAACCTTAGAGCCTAACAAATAAGACCGAAATTTGTCTAAGGCAAAAACAACAGCTAGAAACTCTTTCTCAGTGGTAAAATAATTGACTTGAGCCTCATCCAGAGTTCGGCTCGCATAGTATATGGCATTCAAAGCTTTATTCTTTCGCTGTCCCAGAACTGCACCGATCGCATAATCGCTGGCATCACACATGATCTCAAATGGGAGGTCCCAATCAGTAATGAATGATTGGCGCAGAAAACTAGGGCCTCCTTTAACCTTTGTTAAAAGCGACAAGGCACTCATCGAGAAATTCAAAGACAACATCCTTAAGGAGCAATTGTGTAAGTGGTTTAGCAATTTTTGAAAAATCCTTAATGAAACGCCGGTAAAAACCAGCGTGACCAAGGAAACTCCTCACTCCTTTAACATTCACGGGAGGAGGTAATTGCTCAATCACCTGCACCTTTGCCTTATCAACATGTATACCTTTATCAGAAATTAGATGCCCTAACACAACTCCCTCATTGACCATAAACTGACACTTTTCCCAGTTTAAAACAAGATTAACATTTATACAACGCTGCATGACTTTATCAAGGTTAGCTAAACAACGATCAAAGTCACTACCATAAAATGAGAAATCATCCATGAATACCTCCATAATATTCTCTATATAATCAGAAAAAATCCCCATCATGCACCTCTGAAAGGTAGCAGGGGCGTTACACAACCCGAAAGGCATTCTACGATATGCAAAAACACCCTGTGGACAGGTAAAAGTGGTCTTACTCTGATCGTCCGGATGAATAGGGATCTGAAAGTACCCTGAATATCCGTCTAGAAAACAGAAAAATTTGTTAGAGGCAAGTCTTTCAGTCATTTGGTCAACAAAAGGGAGGGGGAATTGGTCTTTCTTGGTGGCGGCATTCAACTGTCTATAATCAATGCACATCCGCCACCCTGTCACTACTCGAGTTGGTATTAATTCATTTTTCTCATTTTTAACCACGGTAGTCCCTCCTTTCTTCGGGACTACCTGAATCAAGCTAACCCACTTGGAGTTGCCAACTGTATAAATAATACCTGAATCGAGTAGTTTCATCACCTCAGCCATAACAACTTCCTGCATCTTCGGGTTCAACTTGCGTTGACCCTGTCTGTAAGGCTTGTGGCCTTCCTCCAACTCTATCCTGTGCATACAAACATCAGGGCTGATGCCCTTAACGTCATCCAAAGAGTAACCCAAAGCCTTCCTGTTTTTCTTAAGCACACACATCAAAGCGGCATACCGGTCATCATTAAGCTTAGAGCTAACAATAGCTGGGTACTGCTCCGTATCATCTAGAAAAACATACTTAAGATTAGGAGGAAGTGGCTTACGCTCTGGCACCTTTACCTCTACGGCATAGACAGAATCAGCTTCAATGGTGTAGCAAGTGTTGACCAAGTTCTCGTTGGCCAAGCTTAAAAGCATCTCATCTTCTTCCTCATTGAGCTCGTAGCTCTCCATTGAGGCTACCAAAGCATCTGGCTCCTCAAAGATTCTCCATCAGATATTACTGCACACTCATCTAAACGGGTTAGATCAGCTAAGGGATCCTTGGCTAAGGATTCCCTCCAATTACAAGTAACAGCCCTGTCAACAATATCAATGGAATAGCACGTATCCTCATCAGCAGATTCAGTCGCATTGTGAGCAAGACTGAACTCAATGGTGTCATCCCCTACCTCTAAGGTGATGGTTCCGCGTTTGACATCTATTACAGCCCCAACTGTATGTAAAAACGGTCTTCCTAAAATAATAGGTATCTGACTGTCCTCTGCAATGTCCAAAACAACGAAATCGTCAGGAATAAAAAACTTACCCACTCGAACGGGTACATCCTCTAGAACTCCTATAGGTCTCTGAGTCGATCTATTTGCCATTTGAACGGTAATATCGGTCACCTTAAGTCTACCAATATTTAACCTTTCGCAAACAGAATACGACATGACGCTGACACTGGCCCCTAAGTCACAAAGGGCCTTTCCAATTACGTGGTTACCTATAGTGCAAGGAATTGAAAAACTACCCGGGTCCTATAATTTAGGTGGCACATTAATTTGCGAAAGAGCATTACACTCTTCCACAAAAGCAACATTACCATCATCACGAAAATTTCTCTTACGATTTAAAATATCTTTCATAAATTTAGCGTAAGAGGGTACCTGGGTAATTAAATCAGTGAACGGAACCGTTACCTCGAGATTCTGGACCATCTCCAGAAACTTACCAAACTTACGCTCCAGCTTAGTAGCCTTCAAACGCTCCGGATACGGGACTGCAACACTGTGAAGGAAATGTAGATTCATATACATATTAACATACTCATATATGTCTAAATAATTTGTCATAAAATTAAAACGGATCTTATGCATGCAAACAATAATATAAATAGAGGAGAAATCATGTCCTTACAAAATGGATTTCGGCTATTAGGGCACAAGAGAGATCACCTATCTCTCTTGTTCTTGAGCTTTTCCTTTATGGATGAACAAGATCTAAGTATAAGATCTCTCCCCAAGCTTTATACCCAAGGCTTCTCTTAATTTAATTAATATTACAAATACTAGTATAATATTAATTAAGAAGAAAATTGAACCAAAAATATTTATTAACACTTGAATATTTTCGGTTTTTAAGAGAGAAGAAGAGAGGAAATTTCTTCTCACTAGAACTTATATTTTGGATGAGTTGAATGAATGAATACTCTAAAACATTTTAGTGTTATTAGGTAAAAATTATAGGAAAAACAATGATGATATTTACCTTCTCAAAACCGTGTAAGAGGAGGGTATTAGGAGAGCCAATGCATGGAAAAGTTGTTCTTCACAATGAACAATAGGCTTGCATGGCTAGGTTTGCTTTTAATCATTGTGTTTTCCACTAATTACAAACAACTTATAATTAGCTTAAATCCTTCTAATTTTCGGCCCACTCTATAATATGGATTCCATATTATTTTTGTCAATTGTCTATATGTTACATGTCACATGTCACATATATTTGTTATGTATTTTTAACATATTAAAAATCAACGTATTAATAAAAATACGTCACATACAAAAAATTGACTTAGTAATTTCATATTTACTTGTGCCAAAAATTTTACCAATTTATAAATCACAACTGATTGTATTTATAACAATTCATTCAATTTAATTGTTACATTAAACAATTATTTCATCCGAGTAATGATACAATTCAATTACTCAGACCGTATCTTATTTAATCACATTTCAATATGATACGTAAATTTTACTTCCAAAATCGTCCGTCAATTTTCAAGTAATTTAATTAACTCGCAACATTATACGATTAATTAAATAATCAATTAAGAGTATTGCCCTTTAGGTATGACCTAGGGGTCAATCGATCACCACCGTCACACGACAAGAATGTCAAACTCTAGTCAGCCAATCATTACCGATATATGTTGACCAGTTGACAGTAACAATATTACTTCCCAATTGTATTCATTTTAATGAGACTTAAACATGTGATCATCATGATCAACAGTCGTGATCGCATTATTGTCGGAGGACACATATTCCAACAATCTCCCACTTGTCCTCGACAAGTGTGCGTCACCAATTCTCTTGTCCTATTACTATCTCCCACTCAATGCAAGGTGTCTTTCAGGTCGTACTTGCAAGTGATCATATCGAGAGTGGTTTCCTCGATCTGGAGAATAACTGATTGACCGGATTTATCCACTCTGGATGCCATCCGAGCGTGGCCATGCATTTCCAGTTCATTACTCCTCGAGTGGCCCTGAGATATTGTTATAACCCTGACAAGGGGTGGACAATTCCTATCGCACTCATTCCCTTCGACTAGCCACAGCCATCATAACCCAAAATATGCCCATTTGACCTCATTTACGAAGGTCGTAGTAACACAAATCAAAGTTAATCTGAAACTGTGCCATCTTAGGTGAATAGTCTTTAGTCAAAAGAATCGACTCATTTGAATACTATAGTAGCTCTCGCCACGACCAGGCTATATAAATTTGCCAGAACTCTATAAGCGGTCATTAGGCCCGACAAAATGTTCCTAACAGTCTGCCTATGTGATCGACTAGTCATCTCACATGACTCTATGGCACTTGAACTTGCCATCAATCGCCTCACACTCTAGTCACTTCGAGACGTCACCTCATATAAGTAACTATGGGCAAAAACAATGTTAATCCATGTTCACTTTAACGGGGTTCAATTGTCTCTACAACCCGTTTGGATATAACAATGTACAGGGTGAGTTAAGAATAACTCATACGACAAATGTCGACATCACACTCGGGTAGTCAATATCATATTGCAACCTTGTGATGTTTATCATAAGTGTAAACACTTATTGATTGCAACAGAAGTTTAACATCCCATGTGTCCATGTGTTCAAACTTCTTACACTTGCATTTTCCTTCACATTCATGTTCTCTCTCATAGCATGAATCTTACCAAGTACACATCAAGGTTCTCGACCTTGGTTTTGGTTCTTTAACTTGAAAGAACTTTCTTATCGATCATCTCATAACGAACGAATTTGCGATGAATAATACAACTTGTACTGATCAAGTGTTCCATCCACACACAATGCACTAGGTATATGTTTTGTAGAATCTTGTAACAATTTACAAGATTATTCAGCTTAGCACTTCTCACAAGTCCTAGCTTTACTAGGAAAGATTGTTTTTGAATAACCTCTTATTCAACCAAGCATCTTTCCGAAGCTTCTCATTTCTCTTTCTAGCTCGAAAGTTTTAGGTTCTCATAAATCCTTACCTGTGTTCGGATTTCATATATATGTGCAACCTATTGTCACATAATCGAGTATTCCGTCAAACACCGAAATCGCTCATCGGATTCTACTCGAGAATTCATGACGTTTCTATTATGGCTCACCAACCAATCATCATGCTCTTATGCATATGATTCATAATTGACATGTACATGATTATTCTAATGGCGGAAACATTAGTTACTAATAATCATGAGATCAACCGTTCTCAGGTTCAATGAACTACCATGACTGCTAATGGTAATCCCATTTTCATTCATATGAATAACCTATGTAAATGTTGATACGATGTGTATCTCTTTAATACTAATCCAACGTCCCATGATGTAATTGGATTCATCATTGTCCATTTTCATCCAGAATTGAAAACTCAAAAGCTTCTTTATGAAAGAAGGTATTAGCTCGTCATTCTTTAATGAGTGATGAGTTTTAAATATTCAAGGATGATAGCTCCCACTAAATTCCATGTCTTCACATGAAATTTTCCTAACTCCCACTCAATTCAACATATTTCGAAATTGACTTCTCAATCGAAATTTGTCAAGAATATGAATATAAATTGCTTTGCCAAGTTACTAGGATAAAACCATATATGTTCCCATCATATCCTTTCAAAATGCCTATTTTGAAGTGGTCTCATCTCAACCTTATAGAAAGAGATTTTAAATCTCTAACACACTCATGTCATAATGATGTGTAGCAATGTCATTATTCAAATATAAACAATATCTAGAATACGTCCTTCGGAATACTCTTTCGGAAGGAGGATTAACCATTTCATAGCGAGGTTAAGCAATGACATTTGCGTGGTTAAAACGTTGGCTATTGAAGATATCGGAATATCAATCTTTGCAACTTGATTTTGATCATAACTAGTATGTTACTTTGATTCATTTAGGCTCTTAAGTAAATCCCAAGGTTGAAACTATTGGTCAAATGTTTCATAAACTTAGTCAAAAACTTGTTGAGACTTTACATTAGTCATTTTTCTTCCAAAACCTTCTTTTGGTCTCCTCGTGTAGTTATCTTGAGAATATACTCTTATGATTACTACCATAGATCTCATCTATTCGGCATACTATGTAAATAGATATACCTTTATTCAAATCATTCTCTCTTGCGTAGATCTTCATTTACACAAGTACACAATTTTATCTTGCCTTGTGTGTTGTGTCCTTATTTTTCTCCCACTCTATCTTTAGAATGAATACACTAAACATTCAAAGATAGCATATGAGACACAAATTAATGATGTTGAAGTATAAGGAGAACTATCTCATAGATAGACTAATAGTTATTGATTTCATATGTGTACTTGGTGATTGACATACCTTTAAGAGAGTTCATAGACTCAAAATCACTTTATAAATGATCATACACAAGCCTTAAGCATGTGGACATATAATGAGACCCGTCATTATAATTGTCTATTGGATCACTTTTAAGTGAATTATCTTATGTTTCAAAACGCAAGCATTTAAGGATGAAATTTTAGAACATAAGGATAAATGATAAAACGGGTGACTTGGGTTGCAAACCAAGTCACCATCATCCAAAATACAAACCATTATCCAAAATACCTTTCCATGTCGAACACGGAAACTTAAAGTTCTAAAATTCAAAACATAACTTAAAATAAGACAATGAAAAACAAATCTCCATAAAAGCTATCCTTAGCTTCTCCATGGTATCTCATGCTTGTTTTTCTTTTCCCTTGTCTTTGCTTGGTGGAGGCCCTATTTACAATAAAAAGGGAGATACATTATCACAACTTTGCATCATATTACCATAGTTGAATTTGAAACATAAAAGAAGGATAGTCATTTACCTACTGGAGTAATTCTTCCAGCTTTGATATCACCAAGGTATTTGGAACAATTTCTTTTCCAATGCCCCATGCCATTACAATAATGGCACTTATCAAGAGGACCCTTCTTGACTTTGGAGGTGCTAGCTTCACAAGACTTAGCTTTGGTGAATGTGGGAGCTTGCTTCTTGCCCTTTCTCCCATTCTTCTTGAACTTCCCCTTACTCTTTGTGCTTATATTGAGCACATCCTTGGGAGGGTTCACATTTAACCCCATGTCCCTCTCGGCTTGCACAAGTAACTTGTGCAACTCCTCAAGAGACACGTCCTTGTCTTGCATGTTGAAATTCACCCGGAATTGCACATATGCCTTGACTTTGGACAAGGAGTGTAGAATCCTATCTACGATGAGTTCTTTGGGGATTTCAACCATTTGAATTTTCAAGGTCTCGACAAGCTCCATGAGTTTGAGCACATGAGGGCTAACCTTTTGGCCCTCTTTGAAGTCGAGATCAAAGAATGCCGCGGCCGCCTCATATTGGATGATCCGCGGAGTTTGTGAAAACATGGTCACAAGTTTGGAGTAAATCTCATTAGCATTGCCCATTTTAAAGGCTCTCCTTTTGGAGGTCCGCCTCCATCGCAAATATTAAGACATTTTTCATTGCGGCGGACTCCTTTTGGTAAGTCTCATAGGCTTCCCTAGTGGCCGCGGCGGACCTAGTGGAGGGTTCGGGTGGAGAGGCCTCGGTAAGGTAACGAAGCTTGTCGTCACCTTCGGCGGCTAATTTGAGTTGGGCATCCCACTCGGAGAAATTTGACCCATTCTTTTCAAGTTTACATCGATCCATAAAGGATCGGAGCCAAGATGAAGTAGCGAGTGGTGTAGCATTAGGAGTTGGTGTTGATGTTGCCATTTGTTATGAAAAAGAAGTGGTCTACAAAACAAAATATAAGGAGTAAAACAATTGTCGTTTTAATTATACTCGTAAAAATGTATGATTTAAACAAGTTTTACGCATTTTTCTAGTGACCTCTACCCAACTAGATAAATGATTCCAAGACCCAAATTCATATCGACTTAGGCACGGTGGGGCCGATACATCCTTCATCAATATAACTCGGTGGATTAACGTTTAATCGATTCTACTTTTAGAACTCTTGGTCGATAATATTACATTAACTATTATCTATAGCCCAAAACACATCGACAAGGGCACGGTGGGGCCGATACATCCCTTATCAAATACTTTTGTTGAGTTCAATCCAAATTTCGAATAAATGTGTCCATGATCCAAACCCACATTAACTTGGGCACGGTGTGGCCGATACATCCCTCATCAACATGAATTCGGTGGATTAACATTCATCACCCACTTCCCCTACGTAACAAGGTTTGTACCCCGGTGGGGCCGAGCGCACTCCCTCGCGAAATAGGTTTTCATGGTTTCTACTATTTGGTAAGGCTATGTCTCAATTGATAGTTTTAGCGAGAGGTCATGTCAATTTATTATCTATCACGTTTTAAGTGAACTAAAGCGGTGAACTACGATAATTTTAATTGACACGGTCGATAAACTCGATAAAAGAAGACAATGCATGTTTTAGTTATGGCGATTTAGCGATGCATGTGACATAAAATAAAATGCAAGCATAAGATAAATAAATCCTAGTATGGCCTTTCCTAAAATAGAAAAACTATTAATCTATTACATATTCGGAAACCAACTCCATTGGTCCCTTGAACTTCGGTTGTGGCACGCATCTCGAGGTAACACCGTCTTTATGTATCGCCATTCTTGAAGAAATCCGTCTTTAGGAACTCCGGAATGAATAAAATTACATAATAAATTACATAATTTCCTATTATACATTTGTAACTAAAATAAAATAAATCTATTAAATTACAAAACGGTGATACGAGATCACAATAAAAATTACAACCGAATCGATATTCCCATACATTTCGGGAAATACCAATTAAAATCTAAGGCCATACTAAGTAAAATACATAATTCAAAAATTACATAAATTAAAATTATGACAATCATAAAGAAAATGCAGCATTATAATATGTATGAACATGCTCAATTTTTATGCTAAATCGCCTTTAATTAGCCAATATCGTATATTACTCGGTTCTTACGGATTTGCGTGATCTCAACATTTTATAATCACAAAAATGCATAAACTCATATTTATGCATAAGTTAATTACCCTAACCTTTTAGGACTCAAAATTTAGTCTTCACTAATAATTTTGACCATAATTAACTTTTATTTACAAAATTGTTCATAAATGGACCAAAAATTACAAAAATAAGCTATTAAACTTCAAATAAATCCAAAAATTTCAAATAAATTCAAAATTTGAAATTTAAATTCATGAACATTCTGGAAAAATTCCATGACACTCATAATGTTCAAAATCTTAGGTTAAAAATTTCAAATTTTTCCTAAAAACAATGTTGCGGTTTATCAATTTTAATAAAATAATCATAAAAACAAGGGAAAAATTATTTTCATTAACTTTTCAATTTTAGATCTGAAAAATATAATAAAATGCAACATTAAACGTTTTTCCTAAGTCATAGATTATGTTTTATTAATTTTCCACTAATAATGTCACTATTTATGCTATTTTTCTTCAAAAGTTCATAAATCATGCAAAAGACTTCTTTATAGCCAATTATTTTACACACATCTTGTAAAATTGCATGTGACAACATATTAATTTTCTATGACCAGATTCGAAATTTAACTCATATTAACCTATTTTTCTCTTAAATCCGAATTTAATAATGAAAAATTCATTTTTCGAGCATGTCCAAAAATTATGAAAATTTACAGGTTATCTCAAAATAATATATGTGACAACATATCCAAAAATCAACTTAAAATTCGAAGTATAGCTAATTTTCGACCAAAAATGACATTTTTACTCATAAAATCACATTTAAATGCCATTATAGTAAATTATGAACAATAAAAATCCGAAAAATTAACCAAAATATCCTAAAACATTTTAGGACCAGAAATATTAACATGCATGTAATAATTTCGTGATATATCATAATAACACAAATTTTTACAAGTTTTATTTGTTATTCATATAACTCGGAAAAACTTTTAACCAATTTGCATGCAAACAACCGTGGCTCGTGATACCGATTGAAGGAAATGTAGATTCATATACATATTAACATACTCATATATGTCTAAATAATTTGTCATAAAATTAAAACGGATCTTATGCATGCAAACAATAATATAAATAGAGGAGAAATCATGTCCTTACAAAATGGATTTCTATATTAGGGCACAAGAGAGATCACCTATCTCTCTTGTTCTTGAGCTTTTCCTTTATGGATGAACAAGATCTAAGTATAAGATCTCTCCCCAAGCTTTATACCCAAGGCTTCTCTTAATTTGATTAATATTACAAATACTAGTATAATATTAATTAAGAAGAAAATTGAACCAAAAATATTTATTAACACTTGAATATTTTCGGTTTTTAAGAGAGAAGAAGAGAGGAAATTTCTTCTCACTAGAACTTATATTTTGGATGAGTTGAATGAATGAGTACTCTAAAACATTTTAGTGTTATTAGGTAAAAATTATAGGAAAAACAATGATGATATTTACCTTCTCAAAACCGTGTAAGAGGAGGGTATTAGGAGAGCCAATGCATGGAAAAGTTGTTCTTCACAATGAACAATAGGCTTGCATGGCTAGGTTTGCTTTTAATCATTGTGTTTTCCACTAATTACAAACAACTTATAATTAGCTTAAATCCTTCTAATTTTCGGCCCACTCTATAATATGGATTCCATATTATTTTTGTCAATTGTCTATATGTTACATGTCACATGTCACATATATTTGTTATGTATTTTTAACATATTAAAAATCAACGTATTAATAAAAATACGTCACATACAAAAAATTGACTTAGTAATTTCATATTTACTTGTGCCAAAAATTTTACCAATTTATAAATCACAACTGATTGTATTTATAACAATTCATTCAATTTAATTGTTACATTAAACAATTATTTCATCCGAGTAATGATACAATTCAATTACTCAGACCGTATCTTATTTAATCACATTTCAATATGATACGTAAATTTTACTTCCAAAATCGTCCGTCAATTTTCAAGTAATTTAATTAACTCGCAACATTATACGATTAATTAAATAATCAATTAAGAGTATTGCCCTTTAGGTATGACCTAGGGGTCAATGATCACCACCGTCACACGACAAGTGTCAAACTCTAGTCACCAATCATTACCGATATATGTTGACCAGTTGACAGTAACAATATTACTTCCCAATTGTATTCATTTTAATGAGACTTAAACATGTGATCATCATGATCAACAGTCGTGATCGCATTATTGTCGGAGGACACATATTCCAACACACTGGCCGTAGGATCAGTAACCTTCGGCTTCCGCAGGTTTAAAACCCCCGTCAAATAATCAATGAGTGAAGAATCATGCGAACTAGTTGACGGATTTTCATCCTGCTCTGGGATTCCAGTCGATCGACTGATGTGAGTGGTCGATCGACCAACTTGGCTGGGCGTGAACAGTTCCTGTTCAGAATTGATTTCGTCAGGTGACTCAGTCGATCGACTGAGAATGTTGGTCGATCGATGATCAGTCTTTGGTGTGAATAGTTTCGATCGAAAACTATTTTATCTGACGCTTCAGTCGATCGACTGACAATGTTGGTCGATCGACCAGAAGTACTGGCAATTGAGCTCGTTTTTGCACCAGAATTTAAACGAGCTTCTTCATCATTTCCCGAGTCTTCCTTTGGCTTGTCGGGACTTTCATAAGAGAGGCCACTTCTGAGATTAATGGCATTAATCGTTTCAATCGGCTCTTCACATTTGCTTGAAGAATTAGCAACTTGCTTAGCCTCTATATTCTCCAATTGCTTCACAAAATTCTTTGAGGACTCAATCCCGGCTGCTTCCATATTCGCCACTTGAACCAAAAGGAGTTGGACCATTTCTCTCAACTTCTCGATCTCATCTGAGTTTTGAACAGGTATTTCAACTTTCTCCTTGGAAGCTTCGTAATCTCGAGCTTCTCGAGACGGGCGATAATAGAAGTTATAAGTGTCACAACGGCACTCATTTCATCACTTTGCTTTCGTGACTTTCCACGTGAACTTCCAAACTCAGCTCCATGGACTGCCATCTCCTCAATAGTGTTCCAACCTTTACTTTGACCGGTATTGTTTTGGAACCTACCATTAGCAGCTGCATCCAGGATGACCTTGTAATCATCATATAGAGCATTATAAAATAGGTTGCAAAGATACCATTGCTGGAAACCATGGTGAGGGACAGCTCGGACCAAACTTTTGAAACGTCCCCATGCTTCGCAAAAATCCTCATCAGCTCCTTGCTGGAAACTTGTGATTTTACTTCTCAAGGCGTCAGTCTTTGAAAGTGGGAAGTACTTCTTGTAGAAGGCTAATGCTAGAGATGTCCAGTCCGTGACTCCAGTTGCTACCCTATCAAGGTAGCGGTACCAATCTCGCGCTGAATCCTTCAAGGAGTATAAGAACATCAACCCCTTTACTTCATCCTGAGTCACCCCAGCTGGTATAGGTATGGAACAGCAGTAGTCTGTGAAAATTTCCATATGCTTCAAGGGGTCCTCATCTGGTAGACCAGCAAACTGATTTCGCTCCACTAAATCGATATAAGAAGAACGAAACTCGAAGTTACCGGTAGTAGGGGTAGGTAACTGGTGCCCCTTTGGAAGATGGTGTTCCTTTGGCTGTAGATTATCATATATTGTAGCCATAATTGCCAAAATAAGAGTACTCAAGTCTTCCTCTCAAAAACCTGTCTTCTAACTGTGCAAAAGCAAAACTAGAAGCAAAGGTAAGCAACGGTCTCAAGGAACCAAAGTTTCTTGAGACAAGAAAAATAAACTAAAAATAAAGCAAACAGAATTACACCGTCTCCCCGGCAACGGCGCCAAAATTTGATACCGTCGTTTTGTATCAAAATTAAATTTATAATTCCAAACTAAAACTATAGCTAGTGATAGTAAGGGTCGAACCACAGAGAGACAAGGTTGATTTTGTTTGCTATTTTTCAGTCTATAAAAGTAACAATTAATTGGGGGGTTTTGAGATTGGTTGACTAAATTGACTAATTGCTAAAATGAAATTTCTCAACAAGATAAAAAGAGGATCGGGAAATTCGGTTCACCATGGCAATGGTCAGGACAATAAGGTAGCAGAATTCCTATAGTATGGTCTCAGGGGGGGTATAAGCAAGCCTTTCGATCTATGCTCAAATTAACCTTGCGGTCTTCTAATTCCCCGAAATTTCTCAAAGCTTCCACTCAAGAGAAATTCCAATCTAATGATAATTCTAATTACTAATCTTTCAATCTAGCAAAAAGGCATATCAACAGACGACAAAATCTAAACGGAAGAATTCATGCTAACAAACAATCCTAATTTATGCCATGGTTCACCTCATTCCCAATCAAAACAATTAGCTACGCATGACTAAAACTAAAACAATTGCTAAATTGATAACAAAGAACAAGATTGACATGATTGAATTTAAATAAAAGACGAAAGACAAGAGATGAATTTCT
Source organism: Silene latifolia (assembly GCF_048544455.1). Lineage (NCBI taxonomy): Eukaryota > Viridiplantae > Streptophyta > Magnoliopsida > Caryophyllales > Caryophyllaceae > Silene > Silene latifolia. The sequence continues at coordinate 106,623,016 of NC_133535.1, forward strand.
GGAATTAAATTGGTAAAACAAGAATTGAAATAACAAGAATTAAAAGAAGAAAGGAATTGCATAAAAACTTACTAATTGAATTAAAGAACAAAGTATCGAATTCGAGGTTTTCTGTCAGCAAAGCTAGATCTAAAAACTCAGTTCTTCAATAATGAAAAACATAACCTAATTATTGCTGCGTTCTACTGATAAAAGATGCCAAAGGTTAATTACAAGTTGGGCTTTTAAAAGTCTAACACGAAGAAATAATTCTCAGCTCGAAGACTGGTCGATCGACCGGTCAGCACGGTCGATCGACTGATGGTAGCAATCCAGTAGCGTCTGATGAACTTCAGTGGTCGATCGACTTTACAGCATAGTCGATCGACTGATTGTGCTGTGCAGAAACACATCTTTTCCTCAAAAACAGCTCCTCACTCCAATGCACGCATCCCGAGGTGAGTGAGTATGAATCTCCTTCTTCTGGGCTTCCTTGAAGTTGCCTCCGGAGGACGAATTAGGCTTGATTTAGCTTACTTCCACTCATTCCTACAATAAATCATAGAAAATGCAAAGTAAACTGTTTCGGGAGAAATAGTAGCCTTAATCTAACAATTATGCATGGAAATACATGCCAAAACCGCAGGAAAGTGTATAGAATATGCACGTATCAGTAGGTTTTATCAACTTCTTGTACCTTACTCAACCTTACTACATACTCGTTTTCCTTTGTAATGTATACATTTGCATTACAAAACTTTCTGAGTACGTGTATAGATCCAATCTAGACATAAGCTCTCTAGCCTTATAATAGCTCCCACTGTTTTCACAGTGTGCGGGATCCATCCTCTTGCACATCTCATGATTGCAAGTGTACTCAATTTCCGTTGTAAGCGTCTCTCATTGTTCTTCATTGCCTAGAACGATTCTAGAAAATCCATTTCTTAAATAACATAGCCACAATGGTTCTTTAACCATCTTTAGGTGTTTCGAATACGGTTTTGTCGAAAACCATGCGCAATCTCAATTGTCAATTGTCATTTGTGTAACACCCTTACACAAATTAGTGAATTGCATCAAAAACACTTTGCTTTACACCCTTACTGCTTCTTCAAGCACTTAAGGGCAATCCTTATGGCTTAGTTGGTAACTATTACCTAAAATCGATTTGAAACAATTCATCATACTCAAAGTATATGAAGTGTTATACATTATTACTCATTCAATTGATCCGGCAGCGGAAGCAAATGGAATCAATCAAATATGTTCAACTTGATTGAACTAGTCATGAATCTTATCAACATAAGATTTCTTATTTGACGCTAATATCATGTGGATTTATCTCCATAAATCTGGATATTAAAGATGTATTATATATATCTCCAAGTCTTAAATTATTCCCAATGATCAATATGTCATCCACATATTAGACTAATTAAAATTACCGTAACTCCCACTAAACTTCATGTATAAACACAACTTCTCAACCTATCGGAAAAAGTTTTATAACATGATCAAAATGTTGACTCCAACTCATTGATGTCCTACTTAAGACAATCTCTTAAGTTGCACATTATTTTAGGATTGCAAGAATCTACAAAAGTCATAACATGTATAGAATACATTCCTTCTTTGAAGAAGTGGGTTTTAGATTCACTCGCTATATGTATGAAACACAATCCCTAAGAAGATCCGAATAGTGCAAAACACTTTGCAACTAATCAAGCTTTGATATCTCTCTTAGATATCCAACAATTCCACTCGGAATTTATTTCGGATTATCATGGCTCTAAGCCTTGTATTGAGTTGTGACTTAAACACTCTCATTTAAGTCATATGATCATTACTTTCCAGAAGTAACTTGAATCAAACAATTGATTTGTAAGTTGCAAGCTCTTTACTTTCTTAAAATTAGCTTGAATTCATCGTCTTCAACAAGTGACGAATTTAACCTCCTAGGTTTCGAAGAAACAACGTCATGTAGCCAAGAAAATACAGTTTCCTTGCGACATACAATGAAATTTGCGACATACAATTTCATACAATTGTTTCTGACACAATTCTTTGTGGCTCTTGAATATTTTCTCCCACTCTGTCTTTTAGAAATAAACTTGTATTCTAGAAAGACAGCTTCACGAGCCACAAACCCATTTGTTTCTTGTGAAAACTTACAAGCATGGTACCCTACCATTTCATATCTCATATGAATCGTTTTAGATTTAGTGGAAAAATAATTTAGACAAAATGATAAAATCCCCAAATGGATCAAGTAACTCAAAGTAACTTGATTAAAGTCCAAACCATATCGAATAGCGTTTGATTTCTTTATCCAACCACATATTATCCCATAATGCGTGCTAAGAGAGATTAATTTGTGATACTATATCACATTTCCTTTGGCTTATATCAAAGTCTTCACTTAGATAATCCCATCACGACTAAATCGTGATTCCTGGAATTCTTTGAACTTCTTCAAAGATTTCTCTATTTACCTTATTAAGTGACCACGTTAGCGTCAACTTAAATCGTTGGTAAAAGAAAATGATCAACCTATTTTGGATCAATGATTTACAACCTCGATCTCCTTTTCAACCAAAAGGCACGAGACATCTCGCTTTGAATACAAGATACGCATATACCATAAGATCTAATGGTTTCAAGAGTACTCGATAACTCTTTGCGTTCATCAATCCAGAATCTAAGGTTTAATCTTGGGTTACCAATTTGAATCTTGCATCATCTTCATGATATATCATTCTAGTTTGGTTTAGAATATAATCACCTTGATAATGGGCTAGCCATACATCAAATCATGGTGTATAGGTGTTGGGAAATGTGTCCTCAACAATAGTGCGATCACATGATTTAAATATCATTATTAAATCTCATTTTAAGAATACAATTGGGAAGTAATATTGTTACTGTCAACTGGTCAACATATATCGGTAATGATTGGCTGACTAGAGTTTGACATTACTGTCGTGTGACGGTGGTGATCAGTTGACCCCCTAGGTCATACCTAAAGGGCAATACACTTAATTGATTATTTAATTAATCGTATAATGTTACGAGTTAATTAAATTTCTTGAAAAATTGACGGACAATTTTGGTAGTAAAATTTACGTATCACATTGAAATGTGATTAAATGAGATACGATCCGAGTAATCGAATTGTATCATTACTCGGATGAAATTATTGTTTAAAGAAACGATTGGATTTGAATGAATTATTATAAATACAATCTGTTGTGATTTATAAATGGTAAAAATATTTTGGCACAAGTAATTATGAAATTACTAAGTCAATTTTTGTATATGACGTATTTTTGATAATACGTTGAATTTTTAATATATTAAAAATTACATAACAAATATATGTGACATGTGACATGTAACAAGTAGACAATTGACAAAAATAATATGGACTCCATATTATGTAAATGCCGAAATAATGGAGGGGATTAGGCTTAAATTGTGTTTATATTTTAAATAAGAAAGCATAATGATTATAAAGTAATCTAGCCATGCAAGCCTATGAACATTGTTAAGAGCAACAATTTCATGCATTGGCTCTTTCCTTTCCTCCACTCCCACCGGTTTTTGGGAAGAAAAAAAACACTTGAGATTTTTCTCATTTTTGCCTAATATTCACTAAGAGGTAGTGGATGTTCATTCATTCTTTTACTCATCAAATATAAGATTTCTAGAGAGACAAAACTCTCTCTTCTTCTTCTCTCCCATATAGCCGAAATTATTAAGTGTATATAATAATTTTGGGTCATTTTTCTACTAGATTAATATTATACTAGTATTCATAATATTAATTAGATTAAGTGTTAAGCCTTGGGTATAAAGCTTGGGGAGAGATCTTATTCTTAGATCTTGTTCATCCATTGGAATAGCTCAAGAACAAGAAGAGAAAGGTGATCTCTCTTGTGCCCAATATAGCCGAAATATTGAATGTAAGGACATTATTTCTCTTCTTTTATATTATTGTTTGCATGCATAAAATCCGTTTTAATTTTATGACAAATTATTTTAGACATATATGAGTATGTTAAAGTGTATATGAATCTACATTTCCTACAATAGGGTCACAAAAAAGTGAAACCTCTTTTGTATCTTAACAAGTTTATATTCATATTTAGAGTTTATGCACTTAATAGTCATAATTAAGGTGCAACTATAAACCCAAAACTAGATTGAGTACACAATGACTCTATCTCTCGACATCATTTGTTGTTAGTCGTCATATTCTAATCATTCTATGTATCAAACACAATGATGAAAACCACCATTGGTTTCTAATAATGGCGAAGTAGTACTAGCAAAACTTATGTCAATCAAATAATCATTTAGAGAAGAAGGTCTCATTAGATGTCCCACAACTAATTTGCTTATTCTTTAAATAATTTGGGGTAGTTTCCTTTCTAGCGTCCAACATTTAAGACATGGAAACTTTATCGGTCGGGATTGATAGGTTTATTATCGTCATTCTCAATAACTTTACTTTTAACATTAACTTGTATCAATTCCATTCTAATTTTACTTCTTTGAACCTCGTCCTTTTCTTAACGGTTAAGAGAATGCTCCCACTCATTTCAATGAGTCTTTGCTTAGAGAAGCAAAATTGAAAATCATGAAGACTACTCCTCAATTCATTCGTTTAGTCTTAAAACTTTCATTGAAGTAGTTGCAATATTTTGGTCAATTACGATTTCTAACAAATCTAGTCACCAAAATGATGTAACGTTTCAAAGTACTTAACTCAATTAAGCATATGAGAAACAATTCATTGTAAGTAGATATGTTAGTCAAGAATCAAAAACCCTTTTGATCACGAATAACCTTTATCTATACTCTTCACAAGAGATCCTTCCAATGGATAACACGAGGTTTTAGAAGAAAAATTCATATTTGTCTTTAGTTACGATGTTTTAATGGAGATTTGAATAAAAAATCGAAATGATATCGTATATGAATTATGGTAAAGAAATAGAACAATATGATAACGGAATAGTGGAAAACTTAACATTTATCGTTTTATTAATACTTGTAAATAATTTAACAAGATATGAGCATTTATATAGTGACCTCTACCCAACTATTATAAATGATTCCAAGATCCAAATTCATATTAACTTGGGCATCGGTAAAGCCGAATACAACCCTCATCAACATAACTCGGTGGATTAACTCTTTAATCGATTCTACTTTTAGAACTCTTGGTCGATAAAATTACATTAATATTTATCTTTAGCCCGAAACACATCCGGCAACCGTCAAGAATACTTTCGTTGAGTTCAACCCAAATTTCGAATAAATGTGTCCATGATACAAATTTACATCAACTTGGGCATCGGTAAAGCCGAATACAACCCTTATCTTTATAAATTCGGTGGGTAGACATTTATCACCCACTTCCCATACGTAGCAAGGTTTGTACCCCGGTAAGGCCGAGCGCACTCCCTCACGAAATAGGTTTTCATGGTTTCTAATTTTTGGTAAGGCTAAGTTTCAATTGTTTATTTTAGCGAGAGGTCATGTCAATTTATTATCTATCACGTTTTAAGTGAACTAAAGCGGTGAACTACGATAATTGTAATTGACACGGTCCATTTACTCGATATAAAATGCATGTTTAGTTATGGCGATTTAGCGATGCATGCACCATATAAATAAAATGCAAAGCATAAAATAAAGTCCTAGTATGACCTTCCTAAAATAGTAAATCTAATAAACTATTACAAATTCGGAAACCAACTCTTTTGGTCCCTTGAACTTCGGTTTTGACACGCATCTCGAGGTAACACCGTCTTTGATTGACCGTCTTCTCGAATGGCACCGTCTTCAAGGAACTCCGGAATAAATAAATTACAAAATGAATTACATAATTTCCTATTATACATTTGTAATTAAAATAAAAATGAATCTATTAAATTACAAAACGGTGATACGAGATCACAAAAATTACAACCGAATCGATATTCCCATACATTTCGGGTAATATCAATTAAAACTAAGGCCATACTAAGTAAAATTACATAATTCAAAAATTACATAAAATTAAAATATGACAATCATAAATAAAATGCAGCATTATAATATATATGAACATGCTAGATTTTATGCTAAATCGCCTTTAAAGAGCCAATATCGTATATTAATCGGTTTTTACGGATTTGCGTGATTTAACCTTTTAAAATCACAATAATTACATAAATTCATATTTATGTACAAGTTAATTACCTTAACCATCTTAGGACTCAAAATTAGTCTCCACTAACATTTTGACAATAATTAACCTTGATTTGTCAATAGTGTTCATAAATGGACCTAAAATTACAAAAATGCTATAAACTTCAAATTAAATTATAAAAATTTCAAATAAATTCGAAATTTGAAATTTAAACTCATGAACAATCTGGAAAAATACCATGACACTCATAATGTTCAAAACTTAGGTTAAAAATTTCGAAAATTTATCGAGAAAAACAATGTTGCGGTATATCGGTTTTTAACAAATATGACCATAAAATATGAGAAAAATTATTTTCATCAACTTTTCACATTAGATCTGAAATATATGATAAAATGCAACATGTGACGTTTTTCTTTTAGTCATGAAGTATGTTTTAGCATTATTACTAATTATAGTCACTATTTATGTGATTTTTCATTCACTCTTATCATAAATCATGCATAAAGACTTCATTATAGCCAAATATTTTACACACATCTTGTAAAATTGCATGTGACAACATACTAAATTTCCATGACCAGATTCGAAATATAACTCATATTAACCTATTTACCCATTTAAATACGATTTTAACTTGAAAAATCCATATTTCGAGCAAAACAACTCATTTTATCATGAAAATTTACAGGCCATCAGTAGATAATATTTGTGAAAACATATCCAAAAACCACTGAAAAATTCGAAGTTAAGCTATTTTTCGTCCAAAAATGACATTTTTATCATAAAAATCACATTTTAATGCCAATTTTATATAAAATGAACAATAAAATCCATAAATAAACCAAAGTGTCCTAAAAATCACTTAGGACCAGAAACTTTTAACATGCAAGGTTATTTTTAGGTTTATCTTCATAAAACCAAATTAATTAGTTTTGTATGTTAATCATATAACTTTGAAAAACTATAAACCGATTTGCATGCAAACAACCTAAAGCTCATGATACCGCTTGTAAGATTTCATTAATCTCATTAATTTACATATTCATATATGAAATAATTTATTTAGTCATAAAATAAAAACTAGATCTTATGCATGCAAACTTTAACAAGATAAGAGAAGAAATCGTCTTTCTTACATTTGGATTTCGGATTAAAAGGGCACCAACAAATTCACCTATTTGTTAGTTCTTGAGCTTTCCTTATAATGGATGAACAAGGTTCAAATTAGAACCTCTCCCAAAAGTGTATACCCAAGGAAACTTCTTAATAACTAATACTATTATGATCTAGTAATAATATAAGTCTTTACTTAAATTTGACACAAAAATAATTTGTAATTTCTCTTGAAAATTTTCGGCCAAGAGAGGAAGAATTTGAGAGATTTTTATTTCTCTAAGTTTTCATAATTTTGTAGAGAGAAAAAAAATAACTTCTTACACTAGAAATTATATTATGAAAGATGAATGAATAATGGAGAGGAAAAACCCTTGCCTTTTCCTCATGCAAAACCGGTTGGAGGGGGAGGAGTGTGCCCAATGCATGAGCTAGTTTTTCTAGCCAAGAAATAATAGGTATGCAAGGCTAAAACTTAAGATAATCATTGTGTTTTCCACTTAAAAATAATTAACACAATATCAACCATAATCCCCTCCATTTTCGGCACATATATAAAATGGGAAGTCCATTTTATTTTTGTCATTTGTCAATTGTAACATATGTGTCATGTTAATTGACATATGAAATTGTAATGTATTTTTAACATATTAAAAATCAACATACTCATAAAATATGTCATACACAAAATCGACTAGTAATTCGTAATTACTTGTACCAAAACGGTTTATCAAATTATAAATTACAACGTCTTGTATTTATAATAAATTATTCATCCAATCTCAATTTCAATTGTTTCGTAAACAATAATTTTATCTAAGTAATAAAAAAATTCGATTACTTAGACCGTATCTCATTTAATCAAATTTCAATAGGACACGTTAACTTTACTCACAAAATCACCCGTCAATTTTAAGCAATTTAATTAACTCGTATCGGCATACGATTAATTAAATAATCAATTATGAGTATTTCCCTATAGGTATGAGCTAAGGGGATCAACTGATCACCACCGTCGCACGACAGTAATGTCAAACTCTAGTCAGCCAATCATTACCGATATGTGTGGACCAGTTGACTGTAAAATATTACATCCCACATGTATTCTTAAAATGAGATTTAAACATGTGATCATTATGATCAACAGTTGTGATCGCATTATTGTCGGAGGACACTTATTCCAACACTGATGTCCCTGACAACATCAGACCAGAATTAGTAAGCTTTCTTAAAAATAAATCTTCATGTTTTGCCTAGTCACATTTTGATATGACTGGTATAGATGCAAATATCATTACACATAAACTAAATATTGATAAATCTTATAAGCCTGTGCAACAGAAAAGAAGAAAGTTTGCCTCTGAACGAAATGCTATTATTAATGAAGAAGTGGACAAACTATTGGATATGGGGATAATGAGAGAAGTCATGTACCCTGACTGGCTAGCCAATGTGGTAGTAGTACAAAAAAAGAATGGTAAATGGAGAGTTTGTGTAGACTACACAGACCTCAACAAGGCCTGCCCAAAAGACCCATTTCCACTCCCTCACATAGACGCAATGGTAGATGCTACAGCAGGACATGAACTCCTGACATTTATGGACGCCTCAAGTGGATTCAACCAGATTAAGATGCACCCATCTGACCAGGAGCACACTGCATTCATCACGGATAGAGGCATATACTGCTACACAGCAATGCCCTTTGGCCTGAAGAATGCAGGGGCAACATACCAACGCCTGGTCAATATGATGTTCAAAGACCAAATAGGGGATACAATGGAAGTTTATTGATGCGTGTCTTTTATATAAGGTTTTCACCTCATTTTTACACGCATTTCTGTGCTTTTTACGTAGCATCTGGCTACAAATACCCCCGAATATTCTACTTTGGTCCGTTTATTGTAATTTGCAGGAATTGACCGAGGAGGAGCTAAATCGAGCCTTAATTGTCCTAATTGTATGCATTCATGGGAAATAAGGAGCCGGAGTTTAGGAATCTTACACTTGGAGGACGTATGAGCTGAGTTAAGGAAGATATTCAAGTCCTGATGCGCCTATATAGCTCGATCGAGTGCTTTAGTGCTCGATCGAATGCTTTATACACTCAAAACTGGTCGATCGACGAGTTCATGGAGTCGATCGAGGAGGTTCAGCAAGCAGTGCTCGATCGAGAGGATGTCCTAGCTCGATCGAGTGACTTGGACGTCGATCGAGTAATCATCTTACTCGACCGAGGGGATTTCGTGTGTTTTTGGTTTATTTCCGCCTAATCTTTTATGGGCTTTTGTAATCAGTCCATAGATTAGGTTTAAGATGTTTTTACAGTATAAGACTGAGGAGACACTACGTTACTCCCATCTCTTGGATGAGGTGCATTTTCATCTGTTACTTTGGTCACTGTTCTTTTGGAATTTTACTCTCTACCTTGCTACTCGGATTCGGTATTATCAATTTAATTATTCCTTTATCGTTTTTATTGCTTCAATTCCTTTTCTCTCTTTACTTGATAATCGTTCAATCAATTAGATCATTCATCATGTTTAGTTTGAATTGTTTGGTTATCGTAATTGTTAATCTGATAATTATGAGTAGCTAATTCCCTATGCTGAGACTATAGGGGACCCATGATTTGAAGGGGGAGTAATCGAATTACTAGATCAATGCCGGTACCGTCTTTGTTGTTTAAATGTTACAAATAACTGTAATTGCCTAATTGAGTCGACGCAATTAGACCCTTATTCTTAGTGGACCTTGACCTGGACCGAAAGGTTGGAAGGGGGAGACTAGTAGCGAACAATAGAGTATTGCAGCGAGGGCGAAAGTTAAACTGTTTACACTTTAGGGTGAACTAAGGACCGAAAGGTGACGTTCGCTACCCCTTAGACTGTACCGCATTGACCTGGGATCTAGATTACTCGACCAGATAATTATGGTGAACCGCTTGTCTTAGCTATCCTCTTTTATCTGTTAACTCCTCCTTTTATTTCTCTTTTCCTTACTCTGTTAGTTTAGAAATCACAATTTATAAACCCCCAAAATTGGTTACTTAGACGAGCCTAGTTTTAGCAGTCAATTTCCTACCTCTCTGTGGATTCGACCCGACTTCCCTAGCTATATTAGTTAGTTGGCCAGTTGGTTATTTTTGACAGGTACGCGACAGACGTGTCAAATTTTGGCACCGTTGCCGGGGAGGTGGCGCATTTTTGTTGCTTAAATTAAGTTTGTCTCTCGTCTCAAGGAATTCATTCCTTGAGGCTGATCTCATTTTCTTTGCGAAGCTTTGAGTATTTTTGCAGGTTAGTAGCCTATTTGCCAAAATGCCTACGATTACAGAGCATACAGAGCCATGTGGTAGATGCGGCGAGGAAGGGCACGATCTTTTTGAATGTACGGCAGGTGTGGAGCGTGCCCTCGCATATAAGAAGTTCAAGCAGGAGTTCCTTTCTCCCGCTTATATGACGAGATAAAGAGCGTTTCTACCCTTCCTACACCGGCACCACGACCGGTCTCTCCCTCTTCAAGAGAAGAAATTGCCGAGTTGAAATCCATTATGCTTTGAGTATGTCACGAAATCTAATACGGTCATATCGAATTGAAAGAACAAGTCGCACAAGATTGACACGAGCGACGGATCAAGCCAAGTTTATTCCAATTTGCGATCCAATCAGTGCAATGAACTTCCAAAATGACCCTCCTCATGAAGAAGACAAAATATTGGCAGCTAATGATGATTCAGATGATGATTTAGACGAGTTCTTGCAGAAATACTTGTCTGCGTGTGCGAAACCACTCGATCGAGCAACTCATCTACTCGATCGAGCGGTTCTAATCATCCAAATCACTCGATCGAGTGACACCGCGGTCGATCGAGAAGTACAGAACTCCAAGTTACTCGATCGAGAGACCATGTTGAAGAAGACACTCGATCGAGTGTCAAGATAGGTCGATCGAGTGATATTGAAGAAGAAATCGGTCGATCGACCAAAAAGGTACTCGATCCAGTGCATTAAGTGGCGGAATTCCTAATTCAGTATCTAATACCGCCACCGTGTCATCTTCCCCTGCTGTGGAGACGTCACGCGTTGATAAGGGTAGAGGAAAGGTTGCGGGACCACTTATCGCTACCAGGGTACCCTTCCCAAGTCGTCGAAGGACGCAAGGGTCGAGCAACAAGATGCGGTAAGTTCGTGGACATCGTGAAGAACCTTCGTGTAATCGTCCCTTTTTTCGAACTTGTTACTCAGGTTCCTACTTACGCTAAGTTTATGAAGGATATTGTGACGCGTAAGAGGAATTTGAGCGAATTTGAGACGATTTCATTTATGGAAGAGTCTAGTAACCTACTGTTAAATAAGGCCCCTCCAAAAATGAAAGACCCGGGCAGCTTTTCTATTACCTGTGTCATAGGTAATATGGTTATTGATAACGCCCTTTGCGATTTAGGTGCCGTGTCGTGTCATGCCCCTTCTTGTTTGCAAGCAATTGAAGATGAGTCACTTCAAGGTGACTAACATTACCCTACAGATGGCCGATAGATCTATTAGGAGACCTTTAGGTGTCTTGGAGGATGTGCCTGTGAAAATAGACAAGCTTTACATCCCAGTAGATTTCATTGTTTTGGATATAGCCGAGGACACCCGGACCCAAATTATTTTAGGAAGACTGTTCCTTTGCACACCAAGGGCGTTATTGATGTCGACAAGGGCGTCGACTCTTGCGAGGGGATGACGCTATCACATTCAGTTTGCCCAGTACTTTAGCCCACCCAATGATAGAGGACACTTGTTATTCGGTCGATATCATTGATGAGTCTATTTATGACTTCTGGTCGGGTTCTTTTATGAAGGACCCACTGGAAGCTCTCATGCTTTTTGATGAGTGTGCGAGATAGCCCGAGAGGACGATGACGCTGCGTTGGATTTGCTTGTTGATGATCTAGATGAGCACGAGGGAGAGCAGGTGGAACAAATGATCAGCACTCTTTGCTCCATTGAGGTAAAGGTACCGGAACGTAAGCCTCTCCCATCTCATCTTAAATACGCTTTTCTAGACGATACAGAGCAGTATCCAGTCATTGTTAGTGCCAAGCTTAGTGATGATCAGCTAACCTCTTTGTTAGTCGTACTTAAGAAAAAACAGGAAGGCAATGGGTTATTCATGGATGATATCACGGGGATTAGTCCCGATATTTGTATGCACAGGATAGAGTCGGAGGAGGATCACAAACCTTGCGGGGGGGGTCGGCGTCGGCGAACCAAGATGCGGATGTTGTGATGGCCGAGGTAATGAAGTCTGCTTTGGATGCGGTATTATCTATTCGGTAGGTAATTCTAGATGGGTAAGCCCAGTACAGGTAGTCCCGAAGAAAGGAGGGACAACTGTAGTTAAGAATGAGAAAAATGAATTAATACCTACCCGAGTAGTGACCGGTTGGCGGATGTGCATAGACTACAGACAGCTGAATGCCGCCACTAAGAAAGACCACTTCCCCCTTCCTTTTATTGATCAAATGGTAGAAAGGTTAGCCTCTCATAAATTTTTCTGCTATTTAGATGGGTATTCGTGGTTCTTTCGGATCCCTATCCACCCAGACGATCGTGCCAAGACTACATTTACCCGTCCTAAGGGTGTTTTTGCGTATCGCGAGAATGCCTTTTGGTTTGTGCAATGCCCCCACACCTTCCAACGGTGTATGATGGGGATATTTTCAGAGTATATTGAGTCTATCATGGAAGTTTTTATGGATGACTTTAGTGTATATGGAAGTGATTTTTCCGATTGTCTGTCTAACCTTGAGAAAGTGTTGCAGTACATTTGATTGAGGTTAACCTTGTCTTTGAATCGGGAGAAGTGCCACTTTATGGTCAACGAGGGAGTTGTCTTAGGGCACTTGGTTTCGATAGGGGAATAGAAGTTGACAAAGCAAAGGTGGAAGTGATTCAAAGAATTACCACCTCCTGTTAATGTTAAGGGGGTGAGGAGCTTCCTTGGTCACGCTGGCTTTTATCGGCGGTTTATCAAGGATTTCTCCAAAATTGCTAAACCACTTACACAAATTGTTGCTTAAAGATGCCCCTTTTGTGTTTACTGACGCTTGTCTTTCTGCTTTTAACAGGTTAAAGCAGGCCTTAGTCTCCGCGCCGATCATACAACCTCCCAATTGGGACTTGCCGTTCGAGATCATGTGCGACGCGAGTGACTATGCACTAGGAGCGGTGCTAGGCCAGAGGAAAGACAAAGCCTTGAATGCTATTTACTATGCGAGCCGAACTCTGGATGAGGCTCAAGTGAAGTACACTACCACTGAGAAGGAGCTTTTAGCTGTAGTTTATGCCTTAGAGAAGTTTCGTACTTATTTAGTTGGGTCAGAAGTCACTGTTTTTACTGACCATGCAGCTTTGAGGCATCTCCTTGCCAAGAAGGAGGCTAAACCGCGGCTACTTAGATGGATACTCCTTCTTCAGGAGTTTGACCTGCAGATCAAGGATAAGAAAGGGGCCGAGAACGTTGTAGGCGATCACTTGTCGCGATTGATGCGACAAGAAGGGGAAGATTCTCTCCCTATTGATGATTCTTTTCCGACGATACTTTAATTGCTTTGTTATATCGTCTATTGTTGACCAGAACCCTGGTATGCGATATAGCTAACTTCGTTGTCGGTGGCAAGTCGCCGCCCGACCTTTCTTCTCGCGAAAGAAGCGTTTTAGTATAACGCTAAGCAAAGATTTCCGGATGACCCTTACCTGTTTAAGGAATGTGCGACGGTCTCTACGGCGGTGTATTCCGCAGTGGGAGACCAAAATAGTCCCGGAAGGCTGTCACTCCTCTTCATATGGTGGTCACCACGGTCCATCGCGCACCGTGGCTAAGGTACTTCATCCTGGTTTTTCTTGGCCTTCTTTGTTTGCTGACGCCAAGTCTTTTGTTTCAGCTTGTGATGCATGCCAACGATCAGGGAATATTTCGAAGAGACATGAGATGCCACAAAACGGCATCCTAGAGGTTGAGGTTTTCGATGTCTGGGGCATTGATTTCCAAGGACCGTTCCCATCCAAGAAAGGTAACAGTACATTTTAGTAGTCAGAGACTATGTGTCAAAATGGGTTGAGGCAATTGCTTCACCTCATTGTGATGGTAAGACCGTGATAAAAATGTTCAAAAAGATCATATTCCCCCGCTTTGGTGTCCCTAGGGTCGTCATTAGTGATGGGGGATGCATTTTAAGGAAAAGAAACTCACTTCCGTCTCTTTCTAGAGTTGGTGTCCAACACCGGCGTGGTTTGGGGTATCATCCCCAAACTAGTGGTCAGGTAGAGGTCTCTAATCGCGAGCTGAAAGAGATCTTGTCTAAAGTAGTTTCTAAATCACGGAAAGACTGGAGTCTTAAGCTAGATGACACATTATGGGCTTATAGAACCGCCTTTAAGACACCAATTGGTGCATCACCTTATAGGTTAGTTTATGGGAAATCGTGTCACTTACCCGTTGAGTGGAATGTAAGGCCTGGTGGGCAATCCGTGAGCTTAATTATGATCCTAAATCGTGTGGTCAGAATCGTCTTTTGCAGCTAGATGAATTAGAGGAGTTTAGGCTTAATGCCTATGACAGCTCGCGCATTTACAAGGAAAAGACGAAGAGATTGCATGACAAGAGAATCCTACCTCGGGAGTTTCATGTGGGGCGAAAGGTGTTCTTTGTTTAATGCCCGATTGCATGATCAAGTTTCTGGCAAGTCAAGTCCAGTGGAGTGGTCCATATACGGTGACAGTAGTCACTAAGTTTGGATCCGTGGAGCTTGAAGATTCCGAGGGTCATAGATTCAAGGTGAATGGCCAATATGTGAAGCACTACCATGAGGCGAGTGAAGCGGACAACCGCGTTGAAGTCCTGCGCTTCGACGAGCTCGACGCGCCAGTTACTTGATACCGAAAGGTCGTGACCTCTTAAACCGGCGCTCTCCGGGAGGCAGCCCGGACAGTTTTTTTTGTACCTTTTGTTGAACTATTTATTTTTCTTTAGCTCTACGTTAAACTTTAGACGCTGCTTTTTGAACAATTTTTGTGCTTCCTTGCTTTTATGCGTCTTTTGCAGATTAAAAGTACTCGATCGACCGATTTTGAGCTCGATCGAGCACTTTCTGACGCGGCTGCTACTCGATCGAGGGATGATGTCCTCGATCGACCAGATCCATAACCATGCTTACTCGATCGAGTGGGTTGTCACTCGATCGAGCCCTTCCCATACACTGGTTCACTCGATCGAGCTGTTCCAGGCGCTCGATCGAGTAGCTATGACTTCCAGCCGCTGTTTTTACGTTTACAAGGCCGCTGTTTGACTTTCTCTGACCTCCCATGTTCATGGTCGGTTTGGGGAGGTCCCTCCTTATGACGTTTTGTAAGTTCCCAACTCCACTTCTCCTGTTCCTTTCAGTTTGCATTTCTTTCCCTATTTTTGGTACAATGAGGGCATTGTACGGTTTGGTTTGGGGAGGTATGCATCCATATCTGTGTCTGCATGTTTCTTGCATTTAATTCAGAAAATTCATATACAAAAATCAAAAAAAAAAAAAAAAAAAATTCAAAATTCAAAAATTTTCAAAATTTTCATGTTTAAATTGAGTCGGAACGTTTGAACATTGACGCTACCTTGAATCCTTACTTGAGCCTGGCATATTCTTGACATTTAGCTGGCATGTTTATGTGCATAATCTACGAGTTTTTGTTTCTCTCTTATCTGAACGAATAGACTTGATTCTTTATGTCGGCAAGCTACAATACATTCTGAGGTTAGAGCTTTACAAACTGGTGACATTCATGACCAGTTTCATTTAGGATGTGAGTAGTACTCTCTTTAAGACATGTAACATCAATTTGTATAAGCATGAGTCTAGTCTTCTTAATACCTGTATGCATTCGGTCTGTGGATGGTAACACGTGTTAGGAGAGGCAGTTCCCCTCGATTCATTCTACCCATGAACCTCACATAGCCAAATTGCCTTTTTGTCCTATCAACTACTTTCTATAATATTTCCTACCCTAGCTGAGCTAGTAACGAGTAGTTCTTGGAATGTGTTATTGCAATGTGGCCATTTCATCTGATTTCCGAAGATGGTGGAAGAATTGAAGGGAAAGAAAAGAAAAAAAAATGTGTTGAATTGTGAAAAAAAAATGGAACGAAAAAAAAAAGAAAAAAAAAGGTGCGAAAAGAAAGAGACAGAGAAATTCAAAAGAAAAAAATGAGAATGAAAAAAAAAAAATGATGAGAATTGCACAATGTTTCACACTCCCATGCCTTATTTATATTTTATGGGGAGTTGACGGCTTTTGATGTTTGGTGAGTTTAGTGCATAATTTTGCACCGTTTCATCTTGCTGTTATGAGTACGAAGTTGGGATGCAGTCTATTTTTGGATCCGTTGTTGCTAGCCTAGCTATTAACCCCACATATCCAAATTCATTTTAGCCCCTTCTTACCCATTACCTCACTAACCCAAATGTAAGTCCTCGGCACGTGTCTTGGTCACTAGTATGGTTGGAATGCGTATGTACGGTTGTAGAGACTTTATTCATGTTAACTGCATGCATGTTCTTATAGGTCGAGTTAGGTGAGTGTCTTGCTTCTTCCTATCTTTCACATATACACTCACCTTATACCTGTTCTTGAGTGACGAGCGACCCGTGAGAGTCCGACATCTTTGAATCTTGCAAGGTCGATGGCTCAGTAAGCTTGAAACATTAATTTAACTCGTTGCACTTTTCAGTTGCCATTTTGTCATTTTGTTGCATTAAATTGGTTCCAGTGGATAATTTGTAGCTGATGTGTTGGTCCCGTTCTTTCGTTCACCCTTAGTTGCATTCATATTTGCTTGGGGACAAGCAAAGGTTTGGTTTGGGGAGATTTGATGCGTGTCTTTTATATAAGGTTTTCACCTCATTTTTACACGCATTTCTGTGCTTTTTACGTAGCATCTGGCTACAAATACCCCCGAATATTCTACTTTGGTCCGTTTATTGTAATTTGCAGGAATTGACCGAGGAGGAGCTAAATCGAGCCTTAATTGTCCTAATTGTATGCATTCATGGGAAATAAGGAGCCGGAGTTTAGGAATCTTACACTTGGAGGACGTATGAGCTGAGTTAAGGAAGATATTCAAGTCCTGATGCGCCTATATAGCTCGATCGAGTGCTTTAGTGCTCGATCGAATGCTTTATACACTCAAAACTGGTCGATCGACCAGTTCATGGAGTCGATCGAGGAGGTTCAGCAAGCAGTGCTCGATCGAGAGGATGTCCTAGCTCGATCGAGTGACTTGGACGTCGATCGAGTAATCATCTTACTCGACCGAGGGGATTTCGTGTGTTTTTGGTTTATTTCCGCCTAATCTTTTTTGGGCTTTTGTAATCAGTCCATAGATTAGGTTTAAGATGTTTTTACAGTATAAGACTGAGGAGACACTACGTTACTCCCATCTCTTGGACGAGGTGCATTTTCATCTGTTACTTTGGTCACTGTTCTTTTGGAATTTTACTCTCTACCTTGCTACTCGGATTCGGTATTATCAATTTAATTATTCCTTTATCGTTTTTATTGCTTCAATTCCTTTTCTCTCTTTACTTGATAATCGTTCAATCAATTAGATCATTCATCATGTTTAGTTTGAATTGTTTGGTTATCGTAATTGTTAATCTGATAATTATGAGTAGCTAATTCCCTATGCTGAGACTATAGGGGACCCATGATTTGAAGGGGGAGTAATCGAATTACTAGATCAATGCCGGTACCGTCTTTGTTGTTTAAATGTTACAAATAACTGTAATTGCCTAATTGAGTCGACGCAATTAGACCCTTATTCTTAGTGGACCTTGACCTGGACCGAAAGGTTGGAAGGGGGAGACTAGTAGCGAACAATAGAGTATTGCAGCGAGGGCGAAAGTTAAACTGTTTACACTTTCGGGTGAACTAAGGACCGAAAGGTGACGTTCGCTACCCCTTAGACTGTACCGCATTGACCTGGGATCTAGATTACTCGACCAGATAATTATGGTGAACCGCTTGTCTTAGCTATCCTCTTTTATCTGTTAACTCCTCCTTTTATTTCTCTTTTCCTTACTCTGTTAGTTTAGAAATCACAATTTATAAACCCCCAAAATTGGTTACTTAGACGAGCCTAGTTTTAGCAAATCAATTTCCTACCTCTCTGTGGATTCGACCCGACTTCCCTAGCTATATTAGTTAGTTGGCCAGTTGGTTATTTTTGACAGGTACGCGACAGACGTGTCAAATTTTGGCGCCGTTGCCGGGGAGGTGGCGCATTTTTGTTGCTTAAATTAAGTTTGTCTCTCGTCTCAAGGAATTCATTCCTTGAGGCTGATCTCATTTTCTTTGCGAAGCTTTGAGTAGTTTTGCAGGTTAGTAGCCTATTTGCCAAAATGCCTACGATTACAGAGCATACAGAGCCATGTGGTAGATGCGGCGAGGAAGGGCACGATCTTTTTGAATGTACGGCAGGTGTGGAGCGTGCCCTCGCATATAAGAAGTTCAAGCAGGGAGTTCCTTTCTCCCAGTTATATGACGAGATAAAGAGCGTTTCTACCCTTCCTACACCGGCACCACGACCGGTCTCTCCCTCTTCAAGAGAAGAAATTGCCGAGTTGAAATCCATTATGCTGAGTATGTCACAGAAATCTGATACGGTCATATCGGAATTGAAAGAACAAGTCGCACATTGACACGGCGACGGATCAAGCCAAGTTTATTCCAATTTGCGATCCATCGGTGCAATGAACTTCCAAAATGACCCTCCTCATGAAGAAGACAAAATATTGGCAGCTAATGATGATTCAGATGATGATTTAGACGAGTTCTTGCAGGAAATACTTGCTGCGTGTGCAGTAACCACTCGATCGAGCAACTCATCTACTCGATCGAGCGGTTCTAATCATCCAATCACTCGATCGAGTGACACTCGGCGTCGATCGAGAAGTACAGAACTCCAAGTTACTCGATCGAGAGACCATGTTGAAGAAGACACTCGATCGAGTGTCAAGATAGGTCGATCGAGTGATATTGAAGAAGAAACTGGTCGATCGACCAAGAAAGGTACTCGATCCAATGCATTAAGTGGCGAATTCCTAATTCAAGATCTAATACCGCCACCGTGTCATCTTCCCCGCTGTGGAGACGCCACGCGTTGATAAGGGTAGAGGAAAGGTTGCGGGACCACTTATCGCTACTACAGGGTACCCTTCCCAAGTCGTCGAAGGACGCAAGGGTCGAGCAACAAGACGGTAAGTTCGTGGACATCGTGAAGAACCTTCGTAATCGTCCCTTTTTCTCAACTTGTTACTCGGGTTCCTACTTACGCTAAGTTTATGAAGGATATTGTGACGCGTAAGAGGAATTTGAGCGAATTTGAGACGATTTCATTTATGGAAGAGTCTAGTAACCTACTGTTAAATAAGGCCCCTCCAAAAATGAAAGACCCGGGCAGCTTTTCTATTACCTGTGTCATAGGTAATATGGTTATTGATAACGCCCTTTGCGATTTAGGTGCCAGTGTCAGTGTCATGCCCCTTCTTGTTTGCAAGCAATTGAAGATGAGTCACTTCAAGGTGACTAACATTACCCTACGATGACCGATAGATCATTAGGAGACCTTTAGGTGTCTTGGAGGATGTGCCTGTGAAAATAGGCAAGCTTTACATCCCAGTAGATTTCATTGTTTTGGATATAGCCGAGGACACCCGGACCCAAATTATTTTAGGAAGACTGTTCCTTTGCACACCAAGGGCCGTTATTGATGTCGAGAAGGGCGTCGACTCTTGCGAGGGGGGATGACGCTATCACATTCAGTTTGCCTAGTACTTTAGCCCACCCAATGATAGAGGACACTTGTTATTCGGTCGATATCATTGATGAGTCTATTTATGACCTCTGGTCGGGTTCTTTTATGAGGGACCCACTGGAAGCTCTCGTGCTTTTTGATGAGTGTGCGAGATAGCCCGAGGACGATGACGCTGCGTTGGATTTGCTTGTTGATGATCTAGATGAGCACGAGGGAGAGCAGGTGGAACAAATGATCAGCACTCTTTGCTCCATTGAGGTAAAGGTACCGGAACGTAAGCCTCTCCCATCTCATCTTAAATACGCTTTTCTAGACGATACAGAGCAGTATCCAGTCATTGTTAGTGCCAAGCTTAGTGATGATCAGCTAACCTCTTTGTTATCTGTACTTAAGAAAAACAGGAAGGCAATGGGTTATTCACTGGATGATATCACGGGGATTAGTCCCGATATTTGTATGCACAGGATAGAGTGGAGGAGAATCACAAACCTTGCGGGCGGGGTCGGCGTCGGGCTGAACCGGAAGATGCGGGATGTTGTGATGGCCGAGGTAATGAAGTCTGCTGGATGCAGGTATTATCTATTCGGTAGGTAATTCTAGATGGGTAAGCCCAGTACAGGTAGTCCCGAAGAAAGGAGGGACAACTGTAGTTAAGAATGAGAAAAATGAATTAATACCTACCCGAGTAGTGACCGGTTGGCGGATGTGCATAGACTACGAGGCACCGAATGCCGCCACTAAGAAAGACCACTTCCCCCTTCCTTTTATTGATCAAATGGTAGAAAGGTTAGCCTCTCATAAATTTTTCTGCTATTTAGATGGGTATTTAAGGGTTCTTTCGATCCCTATCCACCTAGACGATCAGGCCAAGACTACATTTACCTGTCCTAAGGGTGTTTTTGCGTATCGCAGAATGCCTTTTGGTTTGTGCAATGCCCCTGCCACCTTCCAACGGTGTATGATGGGGATATTTTCAGAGTATATTGAGTCTATCATGGAAGTTTTTATGGATGACTTTAGTGTATATGGAAGTGATTTTTCTCGATCATGTCTAACCTTGAGAAAGTGTTGCAGTATGTATTGAGGTTAACCTTGTCTTTGAATCGGGAGAAGTGCCACTTTATGGTCAACGAGGGAGTTGTCTTAGGGCACTTGGTTTCTGATAGAGGAATAGAAGTTGACAAAGCAAAGGTGGAAGTGATTCAGCAATTACCACCTCCTGTTAATGTTAAGGGGGTGAGGAGCTTCCTTGGTCACGCTGGCTTTTATCGCCGGTTTATCAAGGATTTCTCCAAAATTGCTAAACCACTTACACAAATTGTTGCTTAAAGATGCCCCTTTTGTGTTTATCGACGCTTGTCTTTCTCGCTTTTAACAGTTAAAGCAGGCCTTAGTCTCCGCGCCGATCATACAACCTCCCAATTGGGACTTGCCGTTCGAGATCATGTGCGACGCGAGTGACTATGCACTAGGAGCGGTGCTAGGCCAGAGGAAAGACAAAGCCTTGAATGCTATTTACTATGCGAGCCGAACTCTGGATGAGGCTCAAGTGAAGTAC
The DNA here is from genome assembly GCF_048544455.1 of Silene latifolia. Taxonomy (NCBI): domain Eukaryota; kingdom Viridiplantae; phylum Streptophyta; class Magnoliopsida; order Caryophyllales; family Caryophyllaceae; genus Silene; species Silene latifolia. Next base: position 106,644,714 of record NC_133535.1, read on the forward strand.
ACTACCACTGAGAAGGAGCTTTTAGCTGTAGTTTATGCCTTAGAGAAGTTTCGTACTTATTTAGTTGGGTCAGAAGTCACTGTTTTTACTGACCATGCAGCTTTGAGGCATCTCCTTGCCAAGAAGGAGGCTAAACCGCGGCTACTTAGATGGATACTCCTTCTTCAGAGTTTGACCTGCAGATCAAGGATAAGAAAGGGGCCGAGAACGTTGTAGCTGATCACTTGTCGCGATTGATGCGACAAGAAGGGGAAGATTCTCTCCCTATTGATGATTCTTTTCCTGACGATACTTTAATTGCTGTTATATCGTCTATTGTTGACCAGGAACCCTGGTATGCAGATATAGCTAACTTCGTTGTCAGTGGCAAGCTGCCGCCCGACCTTTTCTCTCGGCCAGAAGAAGCGTTTTACGTATAACGCTAAGCGATATCCGGGATGACCCTTACTTGTTTAAGGAATGTGCAGACGGTCTCTGCAGACGGTGTATTCCGCAGTGGGAGACCAAAATAGTCCCGGAAGGCTGTCACTCCTCTTCATATGGTGGTCACCACGGTCCATCGCGCACCGTGGCTAAGGTACTTCATCCGGTTTTTACTGGCCTTCTTTGTTTGCTGACGCCAAGTCTTTTGTTTCAGCTTGTGATGCATGCCAACGATCAGGGAATATTTCGAAGAGACATGAGATGCCACAAAACGGCATCCTAGAGGTTGAGGTTTTCGATGTCTGGGGCATTGATTTCCAAGGACCGTTCCCATCCATAAAAGGTAACAGTACATTTTAGTAGTCAGTAGACTATGTGTCAAAATGGGTTGAGGCAATTGCTTCACCTCATTGTGATGGTAAGACCGTGATAAAAATGTTCAAAAAGATCATATTCCCCCGCTTTGGTGTCCCTAGGGTCGTCATTAGTGATGGGGGGATGCATTTTAAGGAAAAGAAACTCACTTCCGTATCTTGTCTAGAGTTGGTGTCCAACACCGGCGTGGTTTGGGGTATCATCCCCAAACTAGTGGTCAGGTAGAGGTCTCTAATCGCGAGCTGAAAGAGATCTTGTCTAAAGTAGTTTCTAAATCACGGAAAGACTGGAGTCTTAAGCTAGATGACACATTATGGGCTTATAGAACTGCCTTTAAGACACCAATTGGTGCATCACCTTATAGGTTAGTTTATGGGAAATCGTGTCACTTACCTGTTGAGCTGGAATGTAAGGCCTGGTGGGCAATTCGTGAGCTTAATTATGATCCTAAGCTGTGTGGTCAGAATCGTCTTTTGCAGCTAGATGAATTAGAGGAGTTTAGGCTTAATGCCTATGACAGCTCGCGCATTTACAAGGAAAAGACGAAGAGATGGCATGACAAGAGAATCCTACCTCGGAAGTTTCATGTGGGGCAGAAGGTGTTCTTTGTTTAATGCCCGATTGCGATCAAGTTTTCTGGCAAGTCAAGTCCGTGGAGTGGTCCATATACGGTGACAGCCGTCACTAAGTTTGGATCCGTGGAGCTTGAAGATTCCGAGGGTCATAGATTCAAGGTGAATGGCCAATATGTGAAGCACTACCATGAGGCGAGTGAAGCGGACAACCGCGTTGAAGTCCTGCGCTTCGACGAGCTCGACGCGCCAGTTACTTGATACCAGAAAGGTCATGCGGGACCTCTTAAACCAGCGCTCTCCGGGAGGCAGCGTCGAGCTCGACCGTACGCCTGGTCAATATGATGTTCAAAGACCAAATAGGGGATACAATGGAAGTTTATATTGATGACATGGTGGTCAAGTCAAAAAAGGCTGAAGACCATGTCAGGGATTTGGAAACAGCTTTCAAGATCCTGGAAGAATTCAACATGAAGCTCAATCCTTCTAAATGCCATTTTGGAGTTTCTTCAGGCAAATTTCTAGGATACATGGTGACCAAAAGAGGAATAGAAGCCAGCCCAGAACAAATAAAGGCTATACTGGAATTAGAATCTCCCAAGTCAGTCAAAGACATTCAAAAGCTGACAGGATGAGTAGCAGCCCTGAACAGATTCATATCCAGATCATCAGAAAAATGCAAGTCATTCTATGACCTCCTCAGGAAAAATAAGTCATTCAAATGGTTGCCTGAACATGAGACAACCTTCCAAGATCTTAAAGCATACCTGACTACACCTCCACTACTTGCCAAACCAGACAAAGGAGAACCCCTGACGGTCTACCTATCTGTCACAGAGACAGCAATAAGTGGAGTCCTGACTAAGGAAGTTTACGGCCAACAGCATCCAGTCTACTATGTAAGTAAGAGTCTCCTAGATGCAGAAACCAGGTATGGCTTACTTGAAAAGTATGTACTTGCTTTAGTCATGTCCTGCACCAAACTTCGACCTTATTTTGAAAGCCACCCAATCATTGTAAGAACTAACCTGCCTATCAAATCTGTCCTGAGAAAGCCTGAGTTATCAGGCAGAATGGCAAAATGGTCAGTGCAAATCAGCACCTATGACATAGCCTTTGAACCCAGAACAACAATTAAATCTCAGGCATTAGCAGACTTCGTGGCTGAATTCAGTCCTACCCTGGAACCAGACCTCATAAAAGAGGCCAATCACCTTGACACCCATAAGTTAGACCAGGAATGGACCCTACATGTAGATGGAGCAACAAATATGAAAGGAACTGGTCTAGGACTAGTCTTGAAATCACCACAGGGAGACCTAATTGCACAGACTATTAGTTGTGAATTCAAAGCCACAAACAATGAAGCTGAATATGAAGCCCTGATAGCTGGACTTAAGGTATGTATAAAACTTGGTGTAGCAAACCTCAAGGTAAAAACTGACTCTCTCTTAATTTCCAATCAAGTCAAAGGAATATATGCAGCAAAGGATTCAAAAATGGTGCTTTATTTAGAATACGTCAAAAACCTTTGCAAAAAATTCAAATCCTTTGACATTGACCAAATACCAAGGGACCTAAATACCCAGGCTGATGCCCTAGCCAGCCTGGGATCAAACTTCAGCCCTGTTGTGTTTGATAAGATACCCATTATCCACCTGTTGGAACCAACCATAGAAAAGCCTGACCAAACCTATCCCATCCACAAGGACACAACTTCTTGGACCAAACCATACTATGATTGGTTCTTACAAGGGATACTCCCTAATGATAAAAACGAAGCGAGGGCCATAAGAATCAAAGCCTCTACCTACACCATTATCAATAACACATTGTTTAAAAAGTCACAGGCTGGACCTTACCTACGTTGCCTGGAACCACACGAAGCTAAACAAGTTATAGAAGATATACATGATGGATAATGTGGAAATCACAAAGGTGGCAGAAGCCTGGCAAGTAAAGTTCTCACGACAGGCTACTTTTTGCCAACATTGAGAGCTGACTGCATAGCATACAGCTCTAAATGTGAAGCCTGCCAAATTCACTCCCCTTATTTCCACCAACCATCAGAGCTACTATATTCCATCTCAGCCCCCTGGCCATTCATGAAATGGGGCATGGATATAGTAGGCAAATTACCTCAAGCACCGGGACAAAAAGTTTTCCTGCTGGCAATGACTGATTACTTTTCTAAATGGATAGAGGCAGATTCATACATGCAAGTCAAAGAGAAGGATGTCATATCATTCATCAAACGAAATATCATATCTAGATATGGAATACCTTCAGAAATAGTCTGTGACAACGGTACACAATTTGTGGGAAAGAGGACAGCAAATTTCTGTGCACAATGGAATATCAACCTAGTCACATCCACACTAGGCTACCCAAAAGCCAACGGTCAGGCTGAATCAAGCAACATAGTAGTAATTAGCTGCCTGAAGAAAAAGTTGAAAAGGAGAAAAGGAAGATGGGCTGAAGAACTCCCCTTAGTCCTATGGGCTGACATGACTACACCCAAAACAGCCACAGGCCAGACACCCTATTCCCTGGTCTATGGCTGTGAAGTAGTAATCCCAGCAGAAATTCATGTACCAACCACCAGAAGCAGCCTGAATACCATAGAGGAGAACAGACCACTATTGCAAGATAACCTGATCCTAACCGAAGAACTAAGGGATGCAGCCAAGGTCAGGATAGCCTCCTACCAACAAACAGTAGCCAGAAGCTACAACAAGAATGTCAACATCAGAGTATTCAAGGAAGGAGACATGGTCCTAAGAAAAGTCTTCCCTAACACCAGAGAAAAAAATGCAGGCAAACTAGCTCCCACATGGGAAGGACCATACCTAATTGATTCAATAGTAGGACAAGGAACTTACAGGCTGCAAACCTTGGAAGGAGAAATGATCCCCAGATCCTGGAACATTTCCCACTTAAAGTTATTTCATATTTAAACCAGAAACAGGTAAAACTATCAAATCCTTATATGTTTCAATAGAATCTTATAGTAAATCCCCTATAGAATATGCCTTCCTGCTATTTGCCAATTTGCCTGAAAACATGCCTGTCATTTTTAGCTCTGCCTAGTCTGCTTATTTAGATCATTTTATATCAAATCCTGAAAACTTGTTTCACGCCTTCTTTTCATTTATTATATGCTACACTTAGGCTTAAACAAATATTTAGGATTGAGGGCCACTCCACCCAACCTGAAAAGCATTCCTGAAATGCTCTACAATAAATTTGGCACCTGCCTGCCTGACCTAAAAACTAAACTGAGCTCAGTACATAAAAAACAAGTACAATGGTGGAATAGACCAGACTACTTGTCCAAATAAGCCCTCCTGACAGGCTGAGGGCCATAATCCCCCCTGACTGGCAACCACCCTCCTCTCAGAGAAAGCCCTCCTGACAGGCAACAGAGCCATCATTTCCCAAACGGAATGAGGGCCATAAGTCCTCCTGACAGGCATTATTCTAACAGAAAAAAGTCAAATGAATTATTTACAGGTACAAATCAAGCCAGTCAAGGAAATCAAGGGAAAAAGACGATATATTTATACCAAAACAAAATGTTTACCCAAGGATACATCCCTCCCGGGGCAAGACAAAACAAACCTCCAAAAACAAACCAAAAACTAACTGTTTGTCCAGGGAACACCCCTCCCTGGATAGGCCAAAGCCACACAAACTAAAACATCACAAAAACAGGAAAAAAAAAAAAAATCAGCCTGCCTTGGAAGCTGTAGAAGAACTAATTCCCTCATCAGCAGCCCCTTCTTCCTCTTCGCCCTCACCCCCTTCCTCTTCAGCATCACCACTCTTTTCCTTAGACGGCGGAGAGTCCACTTCCTCATCAGCATGCAGCTTGCAAAGCTCAGGATAAGTAGTATTGAGATTAGCCAATTCCTGGTCAGGATTCCAAAAAGGCCTGACTTCAACAGGCTCCTTCATGGCATCCACACGACCTCTGCCAAAGAAGTAAAGTGCAGCATCCTTATACCTGGCCTGTACCAGATCCCTCTCCATAGCCAATTCTTCATTCACCTTCAACTGCTCCTGCATAGCCTGCTTCTCAACCTTCAACTCTTCCTGAACGGTGTCAAACTTGGCCTGAAGAGCTTTCAGGGCATCCTGAGCAGATTTCAGCTTAGAAGACTCTACCACTAACCGAGCCTTCCCTGCCTCATTATCCTCTTTTAACGAATGATTCTCGGCTTTTTGACACCTCCAATTCAGCCTTAAACTTTGGAGTATCTTTCATCAAAATCCGTACCTCCCAATCCAGGGTATTTTTTAGGCTGTGGATAGAATCCAGTTGACAGGCGCCCCTCAGCATATCATTGTCATTCTAGCAAAGAAAACATACTCATCTAAGCCACAAAACAAAAAAACAAAAAAACACACACAAACACCCATAAAAAATTAGACAAAAAAAAATACCTCCTGAAGCATGGTGATCAGGTTGGCAGCATAATCCCTGGTACGATACATAGAAGCCAAGGCACGGGCAGAAGAATCCTCTGCCTGATACTGGTAATAAGGATCGTCAACCATAAAAGCCTGGGCCTAGATTTGTTCCTTAGCAAATTGAACCTCATCTATCCGAGCCCTAACCCCCCTGACCTCATGAACCCCTCCTGATGATTCATCTACTCTTTTCCTCTTCTCAGGACGACCACCCTCATCCACAACCTTCTCAGGGGACACCAACTGTACTTCCTGCACAGGCTCCTGAATCTGTACAGCACTATCACTCCCTGTGGCCTCACTACTCTTAGACTTCTCCCCTGTGATTTTGGAAACCCCTGCCTTCACCAAGGACAAACCAAAACTAGCAATCCTAGCAAAAGCCCTGGTGGCTGCACGACGAGGCTCTAAATCAGCAATATAAACACATGTCCAAAACAAGAATCAACAAAACAAAAGAAAGCAAAACTTACTCCCTGACGAAGAAGCCCCTGACGCTTTAGCACTTTTCACTGGCTTATAAGTACTAAATTTGGCCTTCTTGAAATGAGGCATAAGTGTTTGCTCCAGACAGGCAGGCCATGCCCTCTCCTTTTCAGGCAACACCATAAAAGCTGCTATCCGGTCAGCCGACCCCTCAGCATCAGGATTATTTACCCAGTCATTTACTACAAGAAACAAAAGCAAGTAAGTAGATTTCCCAAAATATATCACTGTCAAATCAAAATACATCAGAAAAGAAAGTTACCTCCTTCAACAGCCGGATAATTAAGATAATCCAGGTTAGGGGCAATAGAATCAGCCTTGATAAACATATAAGTTTGAGCCCATCCCTTATCATCTCCTGAATCAAAGTTAGTGATCAGGTGAGCCATCTTTGACCTGACTCGAAGGTTGAACCGTCCAGTAGAATGACTCTTCAAGTGGTAGACATTCTTGAAGTCATCCAGGGTGATAACCAACTTATGTTTAGAACACAACTGCTCAACTGAATGAACAATCTTCCAAACCATTGGCATAAGTTGAAATAGAGGAACCCTGATAGCCCTGATCACCTCAGCCATAAGAGAAGAAAGAGGAAGCTGACATCCACCCCTGAATGCCCATTCAAAAATATAGAACCAGCCCGGACTACCCCAATTAGCCCTGACTGGACCACTCTCAGGGATCCAAACCTCAGCCTCACAAGGAATGAGACCCCTACCTTTCAAATAATGCTCAAAGGTTGGTTTCAACTAATTGGCTTCGTGGAAAGAAGCTGCCAAAGCCTTAACATGAGTATATTCAACCCCTTTATATGACATGGATAAAATCTCTGGGGCAGCCACCACCTCCACCACTTCATCCTCAGGGATGACATCTGGAACCTTCTCAACTTCAACAGGAACCTTCTCAACTTCAGCAAGAACCTTCTCAACCTCAGCAGGAACCTTGGAAGCAACCGTCTTTCTTCTACCACCAGCCATACTATATTTCTTGCTGAAAATTGATTTTTTGCAAAGAGAGAATTCTAGAAAGAGAAAGGAGAAATTTTGAGATTGGAATATGAAAGCAAGATGGGGCAAAGCAAAGTATTTATAACCGCAAAACCAAAACGGCTAGGAAAACAAGTGGTTGAGGCTAATCATGACTCTCCTAGAGTTTTGTGAATCTACCCTATTTATGACAATATAGCCGTTACAAGAAGCTGAATCAAACACAACTTCCAATCCGTTAGAGATTCCTACACAATTTTTTGCCTGGCCCAAATTTTTATCTCCTCATTCCTGGCCAGACCCAATAATGGAATAAGCAGATAAGGGGCAATTGTTGGGCCCAGAATTATCCTGCCTGACCTGACAAAGGCCAGGCAATGATCAAAACCAAGACTCAAGCAAAGGATATCTGAAACCAGGCACTAACAGCATATGGATAGGCACCAAGCAGGAGAAAATACAAGACAGACAATAACTAACCCTAGCCTGAAAAGGAGACTACATCAGGCACAAGAGAAACGTTGTCCAAGCTGAGCAGGCGACAAGCAGGCCACATAAGTAGAATCTCTAGAAATGAGGAAGACCAATTCAAAAGGAAAGAATAGAAGAAAGAGTCAAAAGGCAACGGCTGAAATGTTGTTGAACGCAATCAACTACTTCCGGGTAAATAGGGCACGAGTCCTATTTACCAGGAAACCCTAAAACGAGAGGAAAAATGCTTCAGTGGAGCATAATATAAATAGAAGAAAAGACAACAACAAAAGGGATATGCAAACACACTCATTCTCACTTCCACTCTTGTATTCTTAAACAATATTCTTGCCTGTCACGCCTGATATATAAATACTCTGTTAGGCTATTTGAAATCATAGCAACAATTACTCCTGGCTTGGTGCCCGTGATTTTTTCCCTTATTCCCAGGGTTTTTCCACGTATAAAATCTTTGTGTCTTTACTTTTTACTTATCTATTTATTTACTTATACTGGTCAGGCAAGTTATTTGAGTTAGATCACCCCTCCTTAAATCCCCTGGCAGGGCGTTCTCATTTAGTAAAATCCCTGCCAAAACAATGGGGTTGTGACAACTGATGATACCCCGGATAACGATTTGGAGGGGCTAATTGACGACATCCCTGCTGAATACCATCCTACAGCTCGATCGAGTGAAATTTTAGCTCGATCGAGTGATTTAGCCTCTCCCAGTACTCGATCGAGTACAATACCTGCTCGATCAAGAAGTGCCCCATTTGAAGGATTCGATCGAGGAGTTAATTCCTCTCGATCGATTAACTTGGCAGAAAATGTTGTCCGATCGAGTGATTCTGGGACTCGATCGAAAGATGCTGAAATTGAAGAACTCGATCGAGAGGTGACTATTCCTCGATCGAGTGATTTTTCTGATAAAACAGTTTGATCGAGTGAGAAAACTGCTCGATCGACCACCAGTACCAGCGGAGCTTCAAATTCAAGATCTAATTCCGCCACCGTGTCATCTTCCCCTGCTGTGGAGGTGTCACATGCTGATAAAGGAAAAGAGAAGGTCGCGGGCCCACTCATTGCTACCAGGATTCCCTATCCGGGACGTTTGAAGGATGATAAGGTCGAGCGACAGTACGGTAAGTTTGTGGACGTGGTTAAGAATCTCTAGGTAACCGTCCCTTTTACCGAACTTATTACCCAAGTGCCTACTTACGCTAAATTTATGAAAGATATTGTGACGCGTAAGAGAGAGCTTAGTGAATTTGAGACTGTTGCTTTTATGGAAGAGTCTAGTAATTTACTTTTATATAAAGCTCCACCAAAAATGAAAGACCCGGGTAGCTTCTCTATTACCTGTACTATAGGCAATGAAGTGATAGACAAGGCTCTTTGTGATTTAAGAGCCAGTGTCAGTGTCATGCCCCTGTCTGGCTGCAAGAAACTTAATATGGGTCACCTTAAAATGACTAACATTACATTACAGATGGCTGATAGATCTGTAAGATGACCCTTGGGTATCTTAGAGGACGTTCCTGTCAAAGTGGGCAAGTTCTTTATACCAGTGGACTTTACTGTTCTAGACATAGCTGAGGATACTCGGACCCCAATTATACTAGGAAGACCATTCTTATGTACAATTGGGGCTATTATTGATGTTAAACAAGGGCGTTTGACTCTTGCAGTGGGGGATAACGCGATTACTTTCAGTTTGCCCAGTTCTCTTGCTCGGCCAATGATAGAGGATACTTGTTATTCTGTTGATATTGTTGACGAGTCTGTTTATGACTTCTGGTCGGATTTTTTTTATAAAGGACCCGCTAGAAGCTTTGATGCTTTTGGATGAGTGTGCACATAACCCAGATAACAATGATGTTGTGTTGGATTTGCTTGAAGCTGCTTTAGATGAGCGTGAATTCACCGACGCTGAAGGAGAGAGAGTGGAACAAATGATTAGTACTCTTTGCGCCATAGAGGTAAAGGTACCCGTGCGTAAGCCTCTTCCTTCTCATCTTAAATATGCTTTCTTAGATGATACAGAGCAATATCCAGTCATTGTTAGTGCTAAACTTGATGATGATCAGCTGACTGCTTTGTTAGCTGTGCTTAAGAAAAACAAGAAAGCTATGGGTTATTCATTGGATGACATTAAGGGCATTAGTCCCGACATTTGTATGCATAGAATTGAGCTTGAGGAAGATCACAAGCCTTGCGAGGCATGTGGTCGCCGACGACCGAACCGAAGATGCAGGATGTTGTGATGGTTGAGGTAATGAAGCTGCTTGATGCAGGTATTATCTATTCTGTTGGCCATTCTAAGTGGGTGAGTCCAGTTCAGGTAGTTCTTAAGAAAGGAGGAACTACTGTGGTCAAGAATGACAAAAACGAGTTAATACCTACTAGAGTAATAACTCGGGTCATGGATGTGTATAGACTACGAATGACTAAATGCCGCCACAAAGAAAGATCACTTTCCCCTTCCTTTCATTGATCAAATGGTAGAAAGGTTAGCTTCTCATAAGTTTTTCTGTTATCTAGATGGATACTCGGGGTTCTTTCGATCCCTATTCATCCGTATGATCGAAAAAGACTACTTTTACTTGTCCTCAGGGTGTTTTTGCTTATCGCAGGATGCCCTTTGGTTTGTGTAATGCCCCTGCCACCTTTCAAAGGTGCATGATGGGGATATTTTATGAGTATATTGAGTCTATTATGGAAGTCTTTATTGACGACTTTAGTGTCTATGGAAGTGATTTTGCTAACTGTCTGTCTAACCTTGATAAAGTGTTGCAGCGCTGCATTGAGGTTAACCTTGTGCTTAATTGGGAGAAGTGCCACTTCATAGTCAACGAGGGAGTTGTCTTAGGGCACTTAGTTTCTGACATGGGTATTGAGGTTGACAAAGCAAAGGTGCAAGTGATTCAGCAATTACCTCCTCCTGTTAATGTCAAAGGAGTGAGGAGTTTCCTTGGTCATGCTGGCTTTTATCGCCGGTTTATCAAGGATTTTTCAAAAATTGCTAAACCACTTACACAGCTGTTGCTTAAGGATGCCCCCTTTGTATTTACTGATGAATGTCTTTCTGCTTTAAACAGGTTAAAGCAGGCCTTGATTTCGGCGCCGATTATACAGCCTCCCGATTGGGATTTGCCGTTTGAGATTATGTGCGACGCTAGTGACTATGCACTAGGAGCGGTGCTAGGCCAGAGGAAAGACAAAGCTTTAAATGCAATATACTATGCGAGCTGAACTCTGGATGAGGCTCAAGTGAAGTACACCACTACTGAGAAAGAGCTGCTAGCGGTGGTATATGCGCTAGAAAATTTTCTTTCTTATTTGATAGGGTCAGAAGTTACTGTTTTTACTGACCATGCAGCGCTGAGACACCTTCTTGCTAAGAAGGAAGCTAAACCATGGCTGTTGAGATGGATACTCCTTCTTCAGGAGTTTGATTTGCAGATCAAAGATAAGAAGGGTGCTGAGAACGTAGTAGCTGATCATCTGTCGCGACTGTCACAGCAAGAGGGAGAAGATTCTTTACCTATTGGTGATTCTTTTCCTGATGATTCTTTATTTGCTATTTTGTCTTATATTATTAACCAAGATCCTTGGTATGCAGATTTAGCTAATTACGTTGTTAGTGGCACGCTGCCACCTGACCTTTCTCATCAGCAGAAGAAGCGTTTTCTCTATAATGCTAAGTAGTACTTCTGGGATGATCCTTATCTATTTAAAGAGTGTGCAGACGGTCTCTACAGATGGTATATTCCGTAGTGGGAGACCAAAGTTATCTTGGAGGGCTGTCACTCTTCTTCTTATGGTGGTCACCACGGTCCATCGCGTACCGTGGCTAAGGTACTTCAGTCTGGTTTTTACTGGCCTACTTTGTTTGCTGATGCTAAGGCTTTTGTTTCAGCTTGTGATGCTTGCCAACGCTCCGGGAATATTTCCAAGAGATATGAGATGCCACAAAATGGTATCCTAGAGGTTGAGGTTTTTGATGTCTGGGGCATCGATTTCCAAGGAGCCTTCCCGTCTAGCAAAGGTAACAGGTATATCTTGGTAGCTGTAGATTATGTGTCTAAGTGGGTGGAGCCGATTGCTTCACCTAATTGTGATGCCAAGACCGTGATTAAAATGTTTAAAAATATTATATTTCCCCGATTTGGTGTCCCTAGGGTCGTCATTAGTGATGGGGGAATGTATTTTAAGGAAAAGAAACTAACTTCTATTTTGTCTAAGGTTGGTGTTCAACACCGGCGTGGTTTGGGGTATCATCCCCAAACTAGTGGGCAAGTTGAGGTCTCTAATCGAGAGATTAAAGAGATTTTAGCTAAGGTAGTTTCTAAATCACGGAAGGACTGGAGTCTTAAACTGGAGGACACATTATGGGCTTACCAGACTGCCTTTAAAACGCCGATTGGTGCATCACCATATCGGCTGGTTTATGGAAAGTCCTGTCATTTACCTGTTGAGTTAGAATGTAAAGCTTGGTGGGCAATTCATGAACTTAACTTTGATCCTAAGTTGTGTGGTCAGAACCGTTTATTGCAGCTAGATGAATTAGAGGAGTTTAGGCTAAATGCCTATGATAGCTCACGCATCTACAAAGAAAAGACGAAGAGATAGCACGACAAGCGGATCATACCTCGAGAATTTCATGTCGGGCAGAAAGTGTTGCTGTTTAATGCCCGACTGCATTTATTTCCTGGCAAGCTGAAGTCCAGGTGGAGTGGCCCTTATACAGTGACAGCTGTCACTAAGTTTGGGTTAGTTGAGTTAGAAAATTCCGAGGGCAATAGGTTCAAGGTAAATAGGCAATATGTGAAGCATTACCATGAAGCAAATGATGCAGACAATCGCGTTGAAGTCCTGTACTTCGACAATCCTGATGAGCCAGCTAATTGATGCCAGAAAGGTCTTGCGGGACCTCTTAAACCTGCGCTTTCCGGGAGGCAACCCAGACTGTTTTATTGTACTTTTGTTTGAACTTGTTATTTCTTTTTATGTTGTGTGTTTAAACTTTATACGCTCAACTCTTGCACGTATTTTTTTAGTCTTGTACTCCTTTTGTGCGTTTTGCAGGTGAATCGGTTCGATCGAGGGGTTTTTCTACTCGATCTAACTCTTTGGCTGGAATATTTACTCGATCGAGCATCTGCTGCTCTCGATCGAAACGCTGCAAAACCACTTTTCTCGATCGAGTATCCCATCTCCTCGATCGAGCACTTTTGGCACCATTCCTACTCGATCGAACCACTCTGAACTGCTCGATCGAGTACTTGCGTGACTTTGCTGCTATTTTTTACCTCCTGTGATGCTACGCAGTTATCCGTGACCTCCCATGTTCATGGTCGGTTTGGGGAGGTTCCTCCTTTACGTCGTCTTGTAAGTTTTCCGACTCCCATTATCCTTTTCTCTTTAGTTTGCATCACTTTCCCTATTTTTGGTACAATGAGGACATTGTACGGTTTGGTTTGGGGAGGTATGCATCCATATCTATGTCTGCATGTTTTGTTGCATTTTCGTTTGCACGTTTATTTATTTTCGCATGCATCGTTGTTTTAATTAAAAAAAAATACATAAAATTCAAAAATTCAAAAAATTCACGTTTATAATCGCATTTAGGTCGAGTCGGAACGATTGAACTTTGACGCTACTTTGAGTCCCTTTACCCTTACCCTGCATATTCTTGACATTCTGTTGGCATGGTAATGTGCATAATCTACGAGTTTTTGTTTCACTTTTATCTGAACGAATAGACATGACTCATATATTGGCAAGCTACATTTACATTCTATGGTTAGAGCTTAATAAACTGGTGACATTCATGGCCGGTTTCATATAGGATATGAGTAGTACTCTCTATAAGGCATGTAACATCAATTTGCATAAACATAAATCCAGTCTTCTTGATACCTGTATGCATTCGGTCGGTGGTTGGTGACACATGTTAGAAGAGGCAGTTCCCTTTATTTCATTCTACCCATGAGCCCCACATAGCCAAATTGCCTATTTTGTCCTATATAGCTACAGTCTATAATTTTGCCTTCCCTAGACGAGCTAGTAATAGTAGCCGTTTGGAATGTTTCACTGCAATTTGGTTACATATCTGATTTGAGAGGTTGGTGGAAATGTTGAAGGGAATGAAAAGAACAAAAATATGAAAAAGAAAAAATTGTTGTGAAAGAAAAAACGAAAAAGAAAGAATGTGTAAAGAAAAAGAAAAGATTATGAAAAAAATTATGAGCGAAAGGTATTTTATGCTCTGATTTATGCTCCCATGTCTTATTTGTATCTTATGAGGAGTTAACAATTTTATGGTGGTCAGTGAGTTATGTGCTGTAATTTAGCACCATTTTGTATTGATACGTTGAGTATGAAGTTGGGAAGTGTTCTAATTTGGACCCGTTGCTGCTAGCTTGGCTGCTAACTCCACATTTCCAAATTCATTATAGCCCCTTATTACCCATTACCTTACTATTCCAGATGTAAGTCCTCGGCATGTGTCTTGGTCATCAGTTGGTGGGAATTCATATGTACGGTTATAGAGATTTTATTCATGTTATACTGCATGCATGTTCTTATAGGTCGAGTTAAGTGAGTGTCTTTACTTTTTTCTATCTCCTACTTATATACTCACCCTGTGCCTAAATTGTGTGATGAGCGACCCGTGAGAGTCTGATATTTGTGAGTCTTGCAAGGCTGACGGTTCAGTAGTCTGAAACATTGATTTAACTCGTTTGTACTTACCTATTGCTACTTTGTTAGTTGTTGCATTAAACTGGTTTTGGTGGGTGATTTGTAGCTGACGAGTTGGTCCCGTTCCGTTAGTTGTCTTTAGTTGCATTCATAGTTTGCTCGAGGACAAGCAAAGGTTTGGTTTGGGGAGATTTGATGCGTGTATTTTATATAAGGTTTTTACCTCATTTTTACACGCATTTCTATGTTATTTACATGGCATCAAGCTACAAACGCCCCCGAATAGTCTACTTTTGTTTGTCTTGTGTAAATTGCAGGTACGGACCAGAAAGGAGCAAAACCGAGCCGAAACCTGTCCCGTTTGTGTTCATTTTTGGAGAATAAGGAATCGGAGCTTGGAATCCATCACTTAAAGACGCGTGAGGTGGCCTCGAAAGGTGCCAAGGAGTTCATATGTGCTAATATAGCTCGATCGACCAGTTTTGCTACACTATTTGGTCGATCGAATGCTTTATCCATCAAAGAATCACTCGATCGAGTTGTTCTGTTACTCGATCGAGGTGGCTGATATAAGGAGTACTCGATCGAGCTGTTCTGTTACTCGATCAAGGGGAATTTTAAGATTTGTCCTCGATCGAGTGGTTTCATTTCACTCGATCGAGAGACTTTGTGTTTAATGTGTGTTTTAGCCTATTTTCGTGTTGGGCTTTGTAAATTAGATATAAGCTAGGTTAGTTTACGATGCACTTACTTCTTCTTCTCCTCTGAGACTTCGATACACTCTTCTCTCTACTCTGAATACTCTTCCCTTTTCTTAGAACCCTAATTTGGATTGGAATCATTTGTAATTGGTACTTTTACTCTTCTCTTAATCTTAATCCTTTATTGCTCTTTATTGTTTTCTCTTCCTTAATCTATAATTGTTATCTTTAATCTTCTTTATTCTTGCTATCATGTTTAATCTTTATTGCTTGTGTATGATTGTTGTCTTTTCAATGATAATGCATAGCTAATTCCCCCTTGCTAAGACATAGGGGAGCCATGATTTTAGGAGGATTGTAAAATAAGTAATTAGGTTTAATGCAAAATTTAATCTATGTTGTTAATCGCTACATTTAACTGTTCTTGTCTAATTGAGTCGACGCAATTTGTTAATAAATCGCGGTACACCTTGACCTAGATCGGAAGATTGGAAAGGGTAAGACCTGTAGCGAACAATAGGGCACTTTAGTGAGGGCGAAAGCTAAGCTATTAGTGTTTTAGGGCGAATTGAGACCGGAAGGAGATATTCATTGCCCCGTAGATCAACCTTGCATTGACCTGAGACCTTAGATTGCATTACTTGAGAATCATGGTGAACCGACTGTCTTAGCTGCTTTCTCTCTATTTGCTTACTTTCAACCCTTTTACTCTCTTTCTCTCTTTTGACCTTATTAGTTTAGAACAAACATTCAAACCCCCAAAGAACTGGTTACCTCGACAGACTTAGTTAAAGCTGACATTTTCCCATCTCCCTGTGGAGATCGACCCTACTTACTGCTAGCTTCTGTTAGTGTATTTAGGTATTTATTTTTGGTACCTGACGACGGTATCAAATTTTGGCGTCGTTGCCGGGGAGGTAACTATTTTATTTACTTGTTTATCTTTGTCCGTCTTTAGCCTTAAGGGATTTATTCCTTGAGGCAGTTCTCATCTTTTTCTCTAGTGTTGTTTTAATAGGGCCTACATGTCCTACCTAGACAGTTCTAGGTAGAAGATCATCAAAGGAAAGGCTTGAGTACCTTTGATCTTCCACCTATGTTCCATCCTATGGCGCAGCAGGTGGTTTACTGTGAGAGATGTGGTACTGCTGGGCACAATGCCGTTATTTGCTGGACAGGGAACGACGAAGTCTATGCGTTTAGGCAGCGTAGACAAGCTAGTCATTCCTTTACATATGTGCCGCCACATCCGTTTCAACAACGAGGCTATCAAAAGCCTCCATTCATTTGGCCACCGCAACAACAAGCTCCTCCTCCTGATAAACAGAAATAAGCGATTGCTGAGCTGAAGTCTTTGATTAAGACACTTGCACTTAAACTGCAAGAAGATAATAGATATAAGGAAGCTCAATTCAATGAGCTGGAGTCTCAAATAGCTCGGTTAGTTGCTGAGTCGAACATTAGGCACTCAGAGAAGGTACACGCTACCTACACCGATAACAGTCTTTCTTATGAAGGACCTGGATTGCCTATTGACGAAAATGATGTATATGACTCGGAATACGAAGATCTATCTGAAAACGATGCATCACTTGAAGATTTCTGCACTGTACAGCAACAAACACTCGATCGAACTGGTTATAGTGTTCGACCGAGTGAAATATCTGAGTAAGTGTTCGATCGAACAGAGTTATCCACTCGATCAAACAACTATTATGAGGAAGACCTCGATCGAGCAGATCTCTGTGTTCGATCGAGTGATATTCAGGAGGAAAGTCTTCGATCGAGTACACTCTTTGCTCGATCGAACATATTGGCCATGGAGAGCATTGATATGTCACTTTGGTCCGTTTTGAAAGATCATAGATCCATATTAGACTCTCTAATAAAATTAATTTATCTCATAAATTGTCATTTAGGCGATCTATGTAACATGCATGCTAATATGAAAGCATAAAAATAAAAGTATAAGGAAAAACAATTTCCTTACATTGATTTAGTGGTAAAAAGGGCACAAACTAGTTCACCTTACTAGTTTGTTCTTGAGCTATATGAATATGGAAGATCCTCCAAAAACCAACCTCCAAAGTAGAAGGTCTCCTTCCTTAATCCACCCAAGAACTTACCCAACAACCTTACTAATATTAACTAGATATAAGTAAGACTACTCTTGATAATATGTAGATATTACTAACATCTTAGTAATTATTTATTTTACTAACATATCTTAGTAAAATGATTTTATTGGTTTTTTTTAGAGAGAAAAGACCAACAAAACATTCACATGCAAATGCACAAAATGAGGTAGTGTGTACAAATGAGCAAATGTTGGTTCATAAAGAGGAGGAAAAGTGGCGGGTTGGTGAGGAGGAGTGTAGGAGTGAATTTCTTGTGTTTTTATCAATCTCACATCACATGCAAAATTATTATAAGATAACTTATGGAAGAATATAAAGTAAGGTGAAATGATTATGTGAGTAATCATCCACTACTCTTATTTTACACGGTCCACTTGACCATTTACGGGTCCATGTTGGTTCTTATATTTGTCGCAAAAATCCGTGTAATTTTTATTTTAAACATCGTATCATGTTTAAATACTTCCATAATTAATTCGTCCAATTGACTCCGTAAATATACGTGTACCACTACACATATTATTTACGTACTAATATTAATCACATTAATCAATTAGTACAATTTTAGTAAATTAACAGTTAATTAACTAAAACCCGTCTCCCAAAACTTATTATTCAATTATCGCATAATTAAATAATAACTGCCGCTCCTCGAGTTCGCAACTCGAAATCTCTCTAAAAATAATCGACTAACTTTTTAGTCTACAAATCAAGGGACTAAATAAATTGTATCTCATACAATTAATTAGTTGTCTATTGGGGTTCGTTCCTTTAGGTGTGACCGAAAGGGGTCAGTTGATCACCGCCGTTTCACGACAATAACGTCAAACTCTAGTCAGCCAACCGTTATCGATTTACATTAATCAACTGACGAGGATCAAATAATTAAATATCTGATGATATTCCATTAATGAGATTTAATATGTTAACGCACTATTGTGGAGGACACTAACTCCAATAATCTCCCACTTGTCCGACACAAGGTGTGCGCTACCAATTCTCTTGTCCGTTTTAATCTCCCACTCAATGCAAGGTGTCTTTCAGGTCGCACTTGCACACGAACATATCGCGAGTGGTTTTCTCGATCGGGAGTGTGACTACCTGACTGGAAAAATCTCTCACAGACACTTCCCGAGCGTGGCCACGCATTTGTAGTCATTAACTCCTCGAGTGGCCTTGAGATATAGTTACCCAACGTGGGTGGACAATTCCTGTATGCCCTATCTATCCTATTGCACAATACTGCTCACCATGACCTAGTAAATGCCCTTTTGGCCTCCTTTCACGGCACGACCTAGGACAAAAACTAAAGTCACTCGGAAACTGCACCTGCTCAGATAATAGTCTCCAGTCAAAAGAATCGACTCATTAGAACATCTTAGAGATCCCCGCCACGACCAGGCGTCTATAATAGAACTTAGGGACTCTCTAAATGGTCACTGTCCGGCAAAGTGTCACACACTCTGCCTATGTAATCGACCAGTCATCACATATGACCTTATGGTGTTGAACAACCATCAATCGACTTACAATCTAGTCACTCCGGACTAGGGACAAAATACAATGTTCATCTTATTCACTTGAATATTGTCCAACATTGTCTCCACAACTTATTCAGATAAACAAGGTATTCAATGTTTTCAGTCAAACTGAATAATTGAGTTCTTAAAGAAACTCTAACAATGAATGCGATCATCACTTATGTAAATATCAATACTCTATCCAATATTTACATAACGATCTTCAGCAATTAAGGTATACTACTCAATCACATTGAGATGACATAACCATCATGTCAACCTTATGCCAACGGCTTTGGTTAGAGGATTAGCAACAGTTGCATCACTCTAATTTCCATTGCAATTTTCCTTTGTTCTATGCAATATTTTCATCACATAGAGCCTTTCTAAGTACATGTCTAAACAAGTTTTTAGACTCTGGTTCTAAAGCCAGTCAAACACTCCCACTGTTTTCACAGTCTCTCGGGAGACGATATTCGGCTAACGGAACTACTCTAGTTCCATTAAATTCCGGTTATCAACTATCTCTTTTACAACATCGGATGCTGTAATGTACTTAGCTTTTCGTTCATGATTTGTACGCATAACACTTATACATACACATTCTTCATATGACATCTTTTATGTATGACTCCTCATACATATCTTCTTTATACATGTATAATTTCTTATACATATATGTATAACTTCTTATACATATTATTCTTTATGCACATAACACTCTTACATGCTAACCATTCCTTAACGAGGCCCATAACATCTTATAAGCATAGGAATGTTTCCGTGTAATCCTTTTACACAAAATTCATAAATTCCTCCAAACTATAAGAGTAAATCCTCAGTGCTTCTCAAGTACTCAAGAATGCTCTTGATAATCATCTAGTGACACTCACTAGAAAATGATTGGTAATGACTTATCATATTCTCAACATGATAAGTCCCGACGAGAGAAGCTTTTAGCATATTTAATAGATCCTGCAGCGGAAGCACAAGAGATCATATTTTAATTGTTCAACAACTTGAACGACTCAAGAATCTTATCACATAAGTCTCTTGACTATAATGCTAATATCCATAGAGATCTATCTCATTAGATCCGGATATTTAATATGCGCCATGCTACTCTCAAGTATTCACCCGAGAATATTTCTAGTCACTAATATGTCAAACACATATTTAGACTAAGAAACATCACCTTAGCTACATTTCTAGTCACTAATATGTCAAGCACATATTTAGACTAAGAAACTCACTTTAGCTCCCACTAAACTCCATTTATCATCATGGTACCTCGACACTCGAATAATACCATTTTGATAGACTACATGATTGAACCCAAAGTTCCAACTCTTTGACGTATATAGATCACAAAAGGGATCTTTCAAGCATGCTAGGCTTCTTAGCATTGACAACATCAACAAAACTTCTCCCAAGGAGAACGTTTCATTATTCATTTGCCGAATCTCATCCTCATGAGAAGCTATATTTCTAAGAACATACGAATTGATAAAGGCATTTGGGTAGTCACAAAACTCTCTATAACCAACCCAAATATTAAACATCTTATGTAACCTTTACGACAAGATTAAGGTAACCAACCAAAGTATTCACCTTAAATCAAGTCTCGAAAAACATCTCGTGTTTCCTTCCTTATCGCATCGTGTGCAAGGAGATCAATTCGAATTGCATGGTGACACGCCATCATATAGAGTTCATACTATAGAAAAGCCTTTGATGAGGGTTTAAGATTCGTTACTTTTCTCCTTATAACCACTGAGCCACAATAAAGAACGTCTTCTTGCATTGTACTCACCACTGAGCCTCAATAAATAACGTCTTCTTGCATTGTACTCAGTTTGTGGGTCTTGGACTTCCGCAAGTTCAAAATTTCTCCCACTATGTCTTCCAGAAAATGAAAATCTTTCTGGAAAGACAGCATTATGAGCCACAAACTCTTTGTTCTCGTTTTGGAGGAGTAAAAACCAAGTGGTTCAATTTTGGATAACCCTCACAAATACACAAATTGGTTCTGAACATAAACATTTATGATCCCAAATGTATAAAAGACAAGTTAAGGACTCTCCCTATCCATATCTCGTATGGAGTCATTTAGGCTATTATAGTTGGGTTTTAAACTTTTAGTGAAAAAAATAGCTTACAAAAATTGCGAAAAAACCTCAAACTATATCTCATAAAGTTCGGTTTATATACTTGACTACACCATACTCTATGGTGTCCCAAGGAGAAGGTATTATGTGAACTGGTTCACAATCTTCTTAGTGATTATCAGGATCATTACTTGATATTACCCATTTGATCTTCAAAGTCATTAGTTTGAAACTTCCGATCAACATCTTGATCTTGACGTGCTTTTGGTTTACTACTTCATTTTGAAAATATTCCACGTTTCAAAAATTACTTTTATGTCTTATTAAATAGATATGAGGTTTTCATATCTACTTAAAATTACGGTAAAAGTAACCAAGTATGTATATTACCAACTATCGGCCTTACACATCCGTATGTATATGGTCAATCACCTCAATATTTGTGTTTCTTTTCTACAAAAGAAAACATAATACATGCACACATACCATAAGACTCACAATCAAATGGTTGTTCGATGTGCTTATCGTTTATTCATGTAAACGAATTTACTTGAGGTTTGATCAATTTGGGTTCACCGAATTTCAGACATTAAAATCTACAAGGTAGTATAATATTTAGTTTTCGTGAAGAATGTAAAATTCCTCTAACTTGAGTGGTCTAAACCAACCACCAAGTCATCATAGGAGTAGGTACAACATTTTGTTTTAAATCACATGAGTGATGCCTTCTATGTATAAACATAGATGATTACATTCTTTTAAAACAAAATTTAGGTACATTTGTCCCTATCGAAATCATTGCTACTCTAGCACCATTTCGATACAAAAATGTCCTATGCTAGACGTCTTACGTTTTATCAATTTATGTAAACTTCTTTACTAAGAAATGACACATACTTGATATCTCATACCAAGATAGTGGAACTAGCCTATCCATTGAGTAGATGTCTCTTTCAACTTTTGCTCTATCGTATACATCTAAGGTTGATTCTTCTTAACTCCCACTCACTTTCACATTCCTCTTTGGTTCAATCAAGCAAAAATGAATCTCATGAAGACCTCTCTTCATGTCATTTGTGATATTTTATACACTTAGTAAGAGTGAATTACTATAAAGTGAGTGAAAACATGTGGCAAAATCTCAACTTCTTGCGAAATTGGACTACCTAACCGTTCAATTGTTATCACATGCCTAAACTCTTTAGCGCATAAACAATCGATTTGGCTTTTCTCGAATTGAGCCATTTGACGGTATTATATTGGAGTATTATTTGTGTTTTTGAAAACTCTTTTCGCAAACTTTTAAATTACTCTTGAGTAATTAAAAACTAATATGTCATCTTCATGACGGAGGTGTCACTTCCGAAATCAAGACTCTCTTGATAAAATGTGACTCCCTTTTAAACTCGTAATAAGAGTTTGCAAGATGAAAACCCCTTTTAAATATGTATGGATGTTAAGTTGTATAATAATCGCAATAATTGTTGTAAGCTTATATAGGTGAATTAGTAAATCATGTTACCAATCATTGCTACCGAATTCCTTCAAAGAAACCGCTTCCTATGAAAGAACGAAATGAGTATAACAATAAATAGAGAAAGGAGGATGAAGTGCGCGATGTCACACATTTATGAGAATGAACGAAAAATAGGAAAAATTAACATTCAATAGTTTAAAAATACTTGTGAAAAACATGTTCAACAAGTTTTAGCATTTATATAATGACCTCCCACTAAATTATATAAATGATTCCAAGACCCAAATATTAAACAAAAATGAGCATCGCTTGGGCGAAACATCCCATAATTGCGTAAATTCGGTAAGTCACGTTGACTAATTCTACCTCTAGAACTCTTGGTCGACGAATTTCCTCAAATTCATCTACTAGCCCCGGAACACAAGACCGTCTTATATCCCGTTGAGTCCAACCAATTTTAGCGTGTGATAACCGTTTACCACCCTACTTACCCAAGGTAAAAAGAGAACACCCCGCTTGGGCGAGCGTGACTCTAATGAACAAGAGATTCATAGGTGTTACTAATTGGTAAGGCTAATCTCAATTTTAGTTATGTGAGAGATCTTGTCAATTTAGTCATAAATTCCTTATAAGTGAATTAATTCGGTGAATGTAAATGACGTGAATTGACAACCGCGAAAATAAAATGCATGTGAATGACGATTTTGGTATGCGAAAATAAAATAAGCAAACATGTAAGCATATGAATAAATCCTAGTATAGCCTCCTAGTAAATAAAAAAAAAACTAGTCTATTACATTTCGGAAACCAACTCCTTGGTCCCTTGCCTCTTCATTCCAGAAGTGGCTCTTCCTTGTGGGATTTGGAACACCTTCCAAAAATAGACTCCGTCTCGTTGTAATCCGTCTTTTGGAAACGCCGGTAAAAATAACTATTACAAATGAATTACATAGCTATTCCTATTATACATTAATTAATAAAATAAATAAAACTATTAATTAATTACAAACCGACGATACGAGATCGTATTTATTACAAACAAATCGATATTCCCATTCATTTCGGGTAATAACGATTAAAATTAACTGGGCCATACTAGGTACAACAAGATAAATACATTAAATAAATGACAATCATTCATTCAACTTAAAAAAAAATATGTTTAAAATGGTGTAAATATGATGCCAAAATCGCCCTATCTATCATACGTTGGTATCCATCTCGGTTTTTGTGGATTTAATCGATTTTTAACATGTAAAAATCAATAATCAATTCTTAAATCTTATTTAAGCCCAAACTAATTGTCCAAACTGTTTTGAACCTCAAAATTAGTCCTCACTAATTTTATGATAAATAATTAGTTTGATTTGGTGATATTTTGCTAATTTAATCGGTAAAATCATAATATTTAAGTAAAAATCCAAAATAATTGAAAAATTACCCAAAAAAAAAAATTTTTTTAGTATTCTGTAACACTCCCAAGAACACCAAAATGTCAGAAAAATTTCCCAAAAAGTCCGGATACATTTTGTGAAGAAAAAGATCGATATTTATCGGTTTTTAACCACAAAAACCAATAAACATCAAAACAAAGTGAAAACACACATACAAAACCACTTTTGACATTTGAATAATATTCTTAAATGTACATAAATTTATCATGGGCAGAATCAAAAGTTTCAAAATTATGATTAATTAATTTGACTTTTATCGACTTTTAAATTAAAAAATCAATAAACATGCAAAAAATTCGAACCAACCTTCAACTTTTTGCATACAATCAGTAGAAAACATTCATGAACTACCATAAAAAATCCATGCACCGAATCAACCTTTAACTAATTTTAGTCAATTTTTAACTAAAATACGGCATTTTGACTCGGTTTTCTACCAAAAAACATTAAAAATAGCAAAATAACTTCAACAATCTCCAAAAAATTCCACAAACCTTTTGAGATCAGTAGGTATGCATGTCCCAAAAATTTCGTGCTAAAACTTCTTCTAACACAATTTTTGAGTTTTTATAAATTATCACATAATTCATTAAAATGCTTAAAATCAACATGCAAATTACAAGCCTCAGCTCTGATACCACTTGAAAGATCATAGATCCATATTAGACTCTATAATAAAATTAATTTATCTCATAAATTGTCATTTAGGTGATCTATGTAACATGCATGCTAATATGAAAGCATACAAATGAAAGTATAAGGAAAAACAATTTCCTTACATTGATTTAGTGGTAAAAAGGGCACAAACTAGTTCACCTTACTAGTTTGTTCTTGAGCTATATGAATATGGAAGATCCTCCAAAAACCAACCTCCAAAGTAGAAGGTCTCCTTCCTTAATCCACCCAAGAACTTACCCAACAACCTTACTAATATTAACTAGATATAAGTAAGACT
The DNA here is from genome assembly GCF_048544455.1 of Silene latifolia. Taxonomy (NCBI): domain Eukaryota; kingdom Viridiplantae; phylum Streptophyta; class Magnoliopsida; order Caryophyllales; family Caryophyllaceae; genus Silene; species Silene latifolia. Next base: position 106,669,564 of record NC_133535.1, read on the forward strand.
ACCCTTGATAATATGTAGATATTACTAACATCTTAGTAATTATTTATTTTACTAACATATCTTAGTAAAATGATTTTATTAGTTTTTTTAGAGAGAAAAGACCAACAAAACATTCACATGCAAATGCACAAAATGAGGTAGTGTGTACAAATGAGCAAATGTTGGTTCATAAAGAGGAGAAAAAGTGGCGGGTTGGTGAGGAGGAGTGTAGGAGTGAATTTCTTATTTTTTTATCAATCTCACATCACATGCAAAATTATTATAAGATAACTTATGGAAGAATATAAAGTAAGGTGAAATGATTATGTGAGTAATCATCCACTACTCTTATTTTACACGGTCCACTTGACCATTTACGTGTCCATTTTGGTTCTTATATTTGTCGTACAAATCCGTGTAATTTTTATTTTAAACATCGTATCATGTTTAAATACTTCCATAATTAATTCGTCCAATTGACTCCGTAAATATACGTGTACCACTACACATATTATTTACGTACTAATATTAATCACATTAATCAATTAGTACAATTTTAGTAAATTAACAGTTAATTAACTAAAACCCGTCTCCCAAAACTTATTATTCAATTATCGCATAACTAAATAATAACTGTCGCTCCTCGAGTTCGCAACTCGAAATCTCTTTAAAAATAATCGACTAACTTTTTAGTCTACAAATCAAGGGACTAAATAAATTGTATCTCATACAATTAATTAGTTGTCTATTGGGGTTCGTTCCTTTAGGTGTGACCGAAAGGGGTCAGTTGATCACCGCCGTCTCACGACAATAACGTGAAACTCTAGTCAGCCAACCGTTATCGATTTACGTTAATCAACTGACGAGGATCAAATAATTAAATATCTAATGATATTCCATTAATGAGATTTAATATGTTAACGCACTATTGTGGAGGACACTAACTCCAACACGTTTTGGATGACGATATGGACGAAGACAATGGTTATGGTGAATCCCCCATTTTCAAAGCCGAGTTAGATGCTTTAGAGGCTGCGATTTACGGGATAGAACCCACAGAGGAGGGGAATGATAGGGTAGCTGAGTCAGAGAACGCTTTTAGCACGGAAGAGGTAATACATTCTTTTATAAATGATTCCGACGTTAGGAGCGACCAACCTGAGGTAATTAAATATGATTTCATGATTATTGCTATGACTGAAAGTAAATTACCTCATATGACTTATGCTTTATATTTCAATACTCCACCCCCTCCCAGTTGGATAAATAAGCTTATTAAGTTTCACCATATTTGTCATCGAAAATTTGTTAGGCTGAGACAATACTTTATATTGCTTTCATATGCTCTTTCTTTATTATGGTGCTACTTACAGTTTTGTGTAGCACATGCGCAGTTATTTGATCGGCTGCTTCGTGCTTTGAGCTGTTTTGACTGGGCTAAATTAGAAGGACTGTTGAAGAAAAGATGGTCGAGCTAGGACCTGTTTGAAACTAGCGCTGTCCGGGAGGCAACCTGGAGTTTTAATTTTTAGTTGTTTTTCAAACATTTCAGTTGTGTGTGTAATAATTGGTTTTTGAACCATAGACTCTGAACAATTTAGGCTTAGTTTTGGTCGTATTTGTGGTTGCTATTTGCGTCTCTTGCAGATGTTTTACTGTACACCTAGAAATTTACGCTTTAGGGAGCTCTCAATCGAGCAGTTTTCTACTCGATCGAGTGCTTGAGCCCTTTGATCGCACTACTCTTCTCGATCGAGCACCCAGAGATGATGGCCATTCGATCGAGCCCTTTTGTTTCTCGATCGAGAGGTTTTGCAGCCCAGTGTACTCGATCGAGTCCTATACCTTCTCGATCGAGTACCATCCAGTTTGCTTGGTTTGATTCGTTTCCAATGACGCCACTATGAAGCTGTTTGTGACCTCCCATGTTGCTGGCTGGTTTGGGGAGGTTCCTACTTCGCGTATTCTTGTGAGTTTTCCGCATCTCCACTCTCGCCTTTTTAGTTTGCATTTTCCTTCCCTATTTTTGAGTACAATGGGGGCATTGTACGGTTTGGTTTAGGGAGGTTATGCATCCATATTTGTGTCTGCATGTTGTTTTTATTGCATTTCTGTTAAAACGTTTAATTTTTGTATGCATTGTTTTTTTTTTTTTTATAAAAATCAAAATCTCATAAAAAATAAAAAAAATAAAAAAAATCTATAAAATCAAAAAAATTCACGTTTACTTTTGCATATAGGTTAAGTCGGAACGTTGGTTTTCAATGATGAAATTGCACTATAATTTGTCCTTTTTACTTAAGCCTTGCTTAACTGTTATCTTTTAGCTTTGTCTTTGCATATCTACGAGTTTATGTTGAAATTTAGCTGAACAAATAGACTTGACCTAAAATTTTGGCAAACTACTTATAAATTCTAAGGAACTAGAGCTTAATAAATTTGTGTCATTTATGACCGATTTCATGTAGGATTGTGAGTAGTTACTCCTTGCATAACATGTTCATTAATTTGCACGTATATGAAATTCAATTGCTTTTTGCCTGCATACATTCGGGTTAGTGGTTGGTGTCACATGTAGGGAGGCGCTTACATATTCCATTTCTTTCATTTTTACCCATTTAACTCCACATTAGCCAAATTTGCCTGTTGACCCTTAACTACATTCCAGATTTAGCCTGCCTTGTCAAGCTAGTTAGTGTATGTTTTGCGGTATATAATTCATTGTGCCAAGTTTGGTTTGTATTGCATTACTTGGATTTGGTAATTTATGGAGGAAGGAGGATGATATATATGAAAAAAAAAAGTTGAAAAGAAAAAAAAAACAGAAAAAGAAAGAAAAAGAAACCGACAAAAGAAGAAAAAGAGAAAAAAAAAGATGTTTGATTGTTGACGGTTTCACTCATATGCGTTATTTATATCTATTGAGGAGTATGTTCGGTTCAGTTTGGGGAGTTTGAATGCCAAATATGGGCGTTGTGCTTAATTTCGATGGATTAGAAATGGATTTGTTCCATTTGGTTCTGTTCAGATACTAGCTTGGCTGCCTATACCCTCACATTTCCAAAAATGTTTTGCCTTTTCTTACCCATTGCCTCACTTAACCATATTTTTGTAAGCCCACGGCTGTGACGGACCTTGCTTGGTTGGAATGTATGTGTACGGTAGCTAGAATTGTCTATCATATTAGTTGCATGCATGTTTATGTAGGTGGTAGTTTAGGTGAGCGACTATATTTCTTTCTCTCTTACATTTATATATGCTTACCCTTTGCTTCATGAGAGAAAAGTGACCCGTGAGAGTCCATCATTAAAGGTCTTGCAAGGTTGACGGTTCAGTTTTATTATAGACATCTTACAACTCGTTTGCATTTGACTGTTTTGCTATAAGTATTAGTTTGCTTGCACTAAATTGGTTTAAGTGGGCATTTGTAGCTAGCTCTGAGTTTTCTTTTCCGTTCCATTAGTTTGCATTTAGTTTACTCGAGGACGAGTAAAGGTTCGGTTTGGGGAGATTTGATACGTGCATTTTATATAGTCTTTTTAAGTCTCTTATGCACGTATTTCTATGCGATTCTCGTAGTTTTACGCTACGAAATGCCCCGAATATTCTACTTTGGTTTGTTTTGCTTTATTTGCAGGAATGGACCCGAAAGTAGCGGAATTGAGCCTTTTATCGTCCGTTTTGCATGCATTTAGAGGATGAGTGGATTTGGAGCGGAGATAAAACAACAAGTCAATGCTGAAACTAACGACGCAATGTTGCTGGCCGAGTCAAAGTCACTCGATCGAAGCCTTTATTGATCGATCGAGCACTTTTGGAGGATAAGAAGACTCGATCGAATACTTTATGTGTTCAATCGAGGGGTGCTTTATTAGAGGTATTCGATCGAGTATTCATTCTACTCGATCGAGAAGATTTTGCTAGATGTTGTTCGATCGAGCAGTTCTAAACTGTTCGATCGAGTAACTCGCAAATGGGCTCGAGCTTTTTAGTTTAATTTCGTATTCTAGGTTTAATAATTGTTTTTCCTATAAATAGGAAAGACGACATGAGGTTTTAGTATCACTTCATACATTATTTTTCCTTTTCTTACCGTTGAACACTGCTTTTCTCTCTATTTGCCGGATCTTAATCTTTAATCCTCTCTTTACTCTCTCTTTAATTTGCGATGCTTATTATTCCTGTTAGAATTCATAATCTCGTTATTTAACATATTCATATATGTGACATTTTAATTTAGTCATAAAATTAAAACTAGATCTTATGCATGCAAACTTGAATAAGAATAGAGAAGAAATCGTCTTTCTTACTATGGGAGTTTCGGATTTTGGGCACAAATGAGTTCTCCTTCTCACTTGTTCTTGAGCTTTCCATATGTTTATTAGGATGATCCTCCATAAATCCCAAAGTAGAGATTCTCCTCTTGATTGCACCCAAGATTATCCCTTATCCCCACTAAACAATATTAGCTAGATATTAGTTTAGTAGTTTACCTTAAAATTGATTACTAATACTCATATATTACACTAATAATTTTAGTAATCTTTTATGAACAATTTGAATCAAAAATCTCATGTTTTGATGAAGAATAAGATGAATATGTGAGAGAGAGAAACTTTTTGCATGTGTATGAATACAAGTGAAAATTGAGAGAATAAAATTCTCTCCTCTTCCTACACAAAACCGGTGGAGGGAGTATCTTAAGGCCAATGCTTGGTCTTTTCTTTTACTTTTGTTCTTTTTTAAGTAAAGTAGGTGTAAGACTACCCTATATCATAGGTAATCATGGTGTTTTATTTATCCATTAAACAAAACACCCACTCACCCATACTACCTCCAATATTTCGGTCATATGAGATAAAATGGACCTCCATTTTATTTTGTCAATTTGTCACTTGTCACACATTATGTCACATGTAGTATGTTACATGTTATTTATTAATTTGATGCATATTTATCACATAAATATCATTTCATGGATTAATTAAATTACATACAACAAATTGACTAGTTATACTTGATCACATAAATAAAATGGGTCATATAATTATAATTCACAATATTTTGTAATTATAATTAATCATTCATCCTTATCTCTATTGTTTCTCAAACAATAAACAATTTTAGTAACAAAGCATTTTATTACTAAATTAAATCTTATTTAATCCCATTACAATAAGATGATTATTCTCTCTCACAAATTGAATTGTTCAATTTTAAGGAATTGATCAACTTGCATCGTCATACAATTAATCAACTTTACAGATAAGGGCATCATCCTTTAGGTGTGACCTTAAGGGACCAACTGATCACCACCATCCCACGACAGTAACGTCAAACTCTAGCAAGCCAATCGTTACCGATTAATGTTGGTCAGTTGACTATATAATTGAATCATCCCTTATGTATTCTTGAAATGAGATTTAAACATGTGATCATCATGATCGACAATTGTGATCGCATTATTGTCGGGGACACTCCAACAATCTCCCACTTGTCCTCGACAAGTGTGCGTCACCAATTCTCTTGTCCTATCACTATCTCCCACTCAATGCAAGGTGTCTTTCGGGTCGTACTTGCAAGTGATCATATCGAGAGTGGTTTCCTCGATCTGGAGAATAACTGATTGACCGGAATTTATCTACCATAGATACCTTCCGAGCGTGGCCACGCATTTCCAGTTCATTACTTCTCGAGTGGCCCTAAGATATGTTTTAACCCTGACAAGGGGGTGATCAATTCCTATCGCACTATTCCCTTCGACTAGCCACAACCATCATAACCCAAAATATGCCCATTTGACCCCATTTACGAAGGTCGTAGTAACATAAATCAAAGTTAATCTGAAACTGTGCCACCTTAGGCTAATAGTCTTTAGTTAAAAGAACTGACTCATTAGAATACTATAGTAGCTCTCGCCACGACCAGGATTTTTAAATTTGCCAGAACTCTATAAGCGGTCACTGCTCGACAAAGTGTTCCTAACAGTCTGCCTATGTGATCGACTAGTCATCTCACATGACTCTATGGCACTTGAACTTGCCATCAATCGCATCACACTCTAGTCACTTCGAGACGTTACCTCATACAAGTGACTATGGGCAAATACCATGTTAATCCGGTTTCACTTTAACGGGGTTCAATATTGTCTCTAGAACCCGTTTGGATATAACAAAGTATAAAAGGAGTTTTCAGATATAAAAACTCAAACGACAAATGTGATTATCACATATGAATAGTCAATACCTAATTACTACTCCATATTTTTATAATCCATTTTCATCTTATATGTTGTAACACTACGGATTTTGTTAAGTTTTATACTCGACCGAGTAGAGCCTACTCGGCCGAGTAGTGTTAATTGTGGAGTCTGTTTTGGTTCTGCCGAGTAACACTCGGCCGAGTATGGAGAATACTCGACCGAGTAGAGGATACTCGGCCGAGTGTAGCTTTACTCGACCGAGTATCCGGTCTGGCGAATGTTATTTTATCGGTTTGATTTGGGAATGTTAGGGTTATTTTATATTCGACGTCAGTTTCTAAAAACATCACTTCCAACCCTAATCATTCTACGATCTCTCCCTAATCACTCCCTAATCATCCTCATATCTCGTTGTGTGTGCAAATCGTCGTGATCCTTGCATGTAGTCTCTTATTCTACTGTTGGTAAGTTTCATTCCCTTGTCATTTGTATTCTTTTGGGGTTACTGTATATATGGAATTGGAGAAAATGGGATTGTGCAATGTGTAATTGTATTATGTGATTATTGTTGTAGGTGACGATGTGATATTTGTTATGCATTTGTATGGTTGATTGCAGCATAGCGGATTGCGAAAAGGTAGGGTTTCTCCTACTCGAAGATCGTTAATTGATTGAGATTGCATATGTTCATAATTGTTGTTATCTGCTGATCATCGGAGGATGGGTGTTGTGGAGACTGTGTTGGTGTGGTTGTGTTGTGACGGTTGTGGTGTTGTGACAGCTGTGATGCTGTGTGTGTGTGATTGTGGTGGAGTCACTTGCGGGAGTGGCTTCACACCCTAGTTCGCCCTCCGTGGAACCCGTCACGGGAGGGGATGTGCACATTAAGGGACAGGGGATTGTTAGTCGCTCGTTGATGAGTGAACTAGGTGGGGATGGGCTGGGTCACCCATCGGCGGCGAGGATTACCTGTTGCGATGGGTAATCTGGCGGGGCTACACACTTCGGTGTGTAGTCGATTCTTGTGCGTGAGATCGATGATCACCGGTGGTAATGTTTGTTGTCTTATACTTGATTGAGTAGTACCGACCCCGTGTTGTTGTTTTTTGTAAAACCTGCGGTGATCCATTCGGGGATGGTGAGCGATTGTGACAGTGATACATTTATTGAGCTTGGGGGCAGTCATGGGAGAGTCACCACGCTGGATTAGATGACACCATCACGAGCTTTAGTTATTGTTTTGATAGTTGTTGCCATTTGGTTAATTCGTTTAGTAGATTTTGGAGACTATGTAACTTTTATAATTACCGTACATTAATAAATATGTTTGGACTGTTGCTTTTGATATATACTAACCTCGGGCAACCGAGATGGTAACAACCTTTCATGCTGGGGTAGTCCTGGTAAGGTACCTTGGTATGAGGGGGTGTTACAAAGTGGTATCAGAGCCGACGATTCCGGCACCTAAAACAAATGAACCCAATGAACTTAGGGAGTCTAAATAAAATGAACCCGGGGAGAGTTGTTTGGAGCTACCGCAAAGACTTGGGAGACGTCCCGGAGTCGCACTAAGGCCCTTACGATCTCAAGCCGGTCACATGGGGGGAAACTGTTGTATGTTTGAGTTATGTGTGTTTGATATCTATAGTTTGAATCTTGTGCATAGTTGGATGAAATTATGAAAGAAGTGGAACGTGGTAAAATATGAAAAGTGAATTGTGAAATTATATCTGGTTATATTGAGCATGAAGAATGTGATCATGTTACCTGTTTAATACAATGTTGAACATGAAGTATGGTAGTGGTACATGTGCATATGGACATGATGATTTTAATGCTTGATTGTTGGTAGAAGCATGTGATTAAGGTCATGCGTCTATATATGTGAATGTCGTGTTTAATTTTCATGTGAGTATGATAAGAGTTCACTTGTGTACCGTTTCTTGGAGTTTTGAGTTGTTGTTGTTGCTTTATGCATGTTCAAATTGTTTTGGTTTAGGAAATTTGATTGGTATGAAGATCGATTACGGAAGGGTGATCTTAAAACTGTCATAAGTCGAGTTCTAGAAAAGATATTGTTGTGATTCTAAGTTGAGGTGATAGCTTGTCCTCTTACGATTCTAACGATAGGTCACACGCCCAAAATGACCAAGTAACGAGTGAGATATGACTGTTTTACGAAAACTGGACGGTGCTGAGAACTGCGCCGATACTCGACCGAGTAGTCCCTACTCGGCCGAGTATCTTTTATACTCGACCGAGTATTCCATATTCGGCCGAGTAATCTCTCTGTGATAATACTGTTTAGCGTCTGGAGTCGTGAACTCGGCCGAGTAGTCTCATACTCGACCGAGTAAGGTCTATTCGGCCGAGTATTCTTAATACTCGACCGAGTAATCCTTCTGTGACAGTTGAGTTTGCTTCTGGAGTCGTAAACTCGACCGAGTAATATAGTTACTCGACCGAGTACCCTATACTCGACCTAGTATGCCATGTACTCGATCGAGTACTTCAACGGGCGGTCATTTTGAGTCGGTGGTTATGTTCTTACGGTTGATTTGAGTCGTAAGGTATGTATACATGTATGTTTTGGGTCTTAAAGTATTCTTTATATGCGACGGTCATGATACGTAAGTTACCAAATGTTATGATAGGGAGAATGCCGGGTTATGAGAGATAAGTGTTGGATAAGGAAGACATGTGTTAATGTGGTTGTGAGAAATAGTGGAAAAAGGAAAGGGAAGGATGATGAGCTAGTCGAGGTAAATAGCATGTGTTGTGGGATATGGTGAGTGATATAGTTGTGTGTTGAGTAATATAAAAGTAAGTATTTATGGACAAAAGTAATGTAAGTTTAAAGAAACGTGAGAATGAAAGATTGAGATGAGGGAGACGAATAGTGACATTTCAGGATGTGTAAGGACTTATAGAGGGAGACGGTTAGCATTGTGTTGCTTAAGGATATATGTAATGAAAGGTTGCTTTAGAGGGATGGAGAAGAGGGGTATATAGTGAATTTAGATAGAGTTATGTCGTGACGTGGATTTGTAGATAGTGACCAAGTTTGGGAATTTGGAATATCAAGAGGTGAGCCTAGTGTGTAGTTCTTTGGGCGATTAACGGTATGAGATTAATTTTTTGGTTTTCTAGAGATACGAAAGGGAGATACGACTAATTGAATAGTAACTGTAGAGTGTGGAGTTGATGGTGACAAGGGTGAGTGAGAAACAAGATGAGAGAGGATAAATGATAAGAAGAATGATAAGATATTGATATGAATTAATGGAATTAGAGTTGTGGAGCTATGGGAAAATGAACAGTTTACTAAAAGTTAGGTAGAAAGAGAAAGGAGATGAATTATTAATTGGTATCATTGAGTAAAAAGGGGGAAAGATGGATGGATGGAAGTTGAGAGAACGTTGACCGGAGTTAAGGAGCATGAAAGTAGGAAATTAAGAAATGTACGATATCCCCACTAGAGGGTGTGAGTTAATGGTTATATAGGAGAGCAGGACGACGTGTTAGCCGTGAGTTTCGAGGTATTAAGGGAATAAGGAGCTTGTAGAGTGTTTGCACGATCTGAGATTTTGGTGGAGAGTTAGGTAACGATATGATAAAAGATAGAATTGGGATTAATGTTGAGGTAAATTTTGTTGATGGATTGGATGTTTGTTATTTGGGATGATAACCAAAGAGAGAAAACGGATTGTGATATTAAGAAGTGATAGTAAGAGAGTAGTCACATGAAGGATGTTGGTGTCATAGTATTGTCACTAGTGGTTGAGGATGATGTTACATTAGGGAAGCTAGTTATCCTAATGAGGCTGATTTTGTAGAGACCAGATTGATATGTATGGTTGTGAGAGAGAGTAAAATGTAGTTATATGAGGCGGTTGTTAGTAGTTGAGTATTAATGGTATGGTTACATTTGGCAGGGGGTGATGGTTATGCGGATGGGAGAATATGTTATGAGGGGTGTACGAGTTAAGCTCGGGTGAGAGGTAACTTTTAACAGGTGGTAACTTACGTGATCAGGATTGACTAGTTGGATGTGATTATGGGTCTAAGATGTATATAAATGTTTGGGTGAGGTTGTGACCTCACGAGAAGCGGTATGGTGTGATAGTTATAATGTTGTTATCCAATGTTCTCAATATATGTTGGATACGGTAACTTAATGGAATGATGATCAAAAGTGATAGTTTGGGTGGTCTGACAAGACTGGTTATACTTGCATGTGTATTCATGATATATGTTTATTCCATGAAAAAGTATGGATGGTATGCATGAGATTCTTGTCTATTTATTCCGTATGATATATGGTGTTGTGATCTGCGGTAAAGCGAGTTTTGAGTAAGTTTTTCTTGTCGAGATGTTATATTGAGTCGATTTTTATGGGATTGTGTATGTTGTGATGTCTATCGGTGTGGTTGTGGTGCCTCGGGTGGTGATCCGGGCACGGTACTTATCTGTTGTGATGCGGGTATTTTCGCACTGCGGTGCGTCTGTTGGTGGCGGTGTTGCGATGCCGTCACCGGTTGTGTGGAGTAGGTGAGATGACTATGATACGAGTTTTCGAAAGTGCATACCAGTTAAACATTGATTGTTGTTTTGTTTGTTTGCCGTTCCTTGTGAGTTTTGGTTGAACATAAAGACCGTTATTTTGGTTTGTTGATGTTTCTTACCGTTTTCGGTTTGGAATGAGGATAGAGTATGATATGAAAGAGAGTTGTATATGTTTTCGTTGTTGTCATGGTATAGTGATATTTTGTTGATGGGACACGATTTGTGAGAAGTTGTTACAGTAATTTTGATCTTGTTTTAAGATGAGGCATCGGTAGTCATGGTAATGACAAGTGATTCGTAAAACATGTGTGGTAATGACCTGAAAGATGCAGGTGGTTCATAATCCTTTGTTGAGACAGTGAGTGTAGGGTGTTGGGGAATTAGTGTCATGCTAGTTATGTATGAGTTTTGCGATAATGAAGGAAAGAACTTGAGGATCTAGTGTGAGCGTACGTAACGAGTGTGGATCGTGAGTTATGGTTTTGGGAGATAGGTGCTTTACATATAGAGGTATATATGTTGTTTTGCAGTAATAATGGAGAGTTAGTAAGGTGATTTTGCTACGAGTTTTATGGTATAGGTTAGGTGGTGTGCCGAATGAGTTGAGGTATGAGAAATGTTTAAGTAAGAGAGCCTTGGATATATGCATGGCGACTGTTCAGATTATAAGTGGTTATCTTTGACATGCGGTGGTGATGGGGATAATGAGAATATATAGCTAGGATTTAGTATTAGCGAGTTACGAGGACGTAACATTTATCTTAAGAAGAGTAGGATGCGATAAAAGAGATTTTGATGGTTGTGCATATGGTAGTATAATTGGAAGTAGAGTGTTGGTGTAGCATAAAGGACGGATATTTGTGTTGATTTTATTAAAGGTCATGACCGTGCTTGTAGTAGTTCGATGTTTAGGAATGAGAGAATATTTCAATAGTGCTGACAGTTGAATGATGATGATTATGAGTTCGATAGTTTTGACAGTTGGAAGATGATGTTTATGTGTTTGAGTAAACTTCGAGGACGAAGTTCGTTTTAAGGATGGTAGAATGTAACATTCCGTTTTGATGGTTGATCTTCTTTTGTGGATTGAGTGCTATTGAGTGTTATGGAAGTGATACAAGGTTGGCAACATTATATTGTGGTTATTGGGTAATGTTATGGAGTCAGTATTGGGAGCCTATGCTATAGTTGAGACGATATCGTGAGCCATGTTGTAGAAGTAAGCGTGGTTAGTGGAGCTGGTGTTAGGTGTCCATGTTTTATAGGTTGGGTTGGAACTTCGGGGACGAAGTTCTTTTTAAGGGGGGAAGATTGTAACACTACGGATTTTGTTAAGTTTTATACTCGACCGAGTAGAGCCTACTCGGCCGAGTAGTGTTAATTGTGGAGTCTGTTTTGGTTCTGCCGAGTAACACTCGGCCGAGTATGGAGAATACTCGACCGAGTAGAGGATACTCGGCCGAGTGTAGCTTTACTCGACCGAGTATCCGGTCTGGCGAATGTTATTTTATCGGTTTGATTTGGGAATGTTAGGGTTATTTTATATTCGACGTCAGTTTCTAAAAACATCACTTCCAACCCTAATCATTCTACGATCTCTCCCTAATCACTCCCTAATCATCCTCATATCTCGTTGTGTGTGCAAATCGTCGTGATCCTTGCGTGTAGTCTCTTATTCTACTGTTGGTAAGTTTCATTCCCTTGTCATTTGTATTCTTTTGGGGTTACTGTATATATGGAATTGGAGAAAATGGGATTGTGCAATGTGTAATTGTATTATGTGATTATTGTTGTAGGTGACGATGTGATATTTGTTATGCATTTGTATGGTTGATTGCAGCATAGCGGATTGCGAAAAGGTAGGGTTTCTCCTACTCGATCGTTAATTGATTGAGATTGCATATGTTCATAATTGTTGTTATCTCACGATCATCGAGAGGATGGGTGTTGTGGAGACTGTGTTGGTGTGGTTGTGTTGTGACGGTTGTGGTGTTGTGACAGCTGTGATGCTGTGTGTGTGTGATTGTGGTGGAGTCACTTGCGGGAGTGGCTTCACACCCTAGTTCGCCCTCCGTGGAACCCGTCACGGGAGGGGATGTGCACATTAAGGGACAGGGATTGTTAGTCGCTCGTTGATGAGCTGGACTAGGTGGGGATGGGCTGTGGTCACCCACTGGCGGCGAGGATTACCTGTTGCGATGGGTAATCTGGCAGGGCTACACACTTCGGTGTGTAGTCGGTTACTGTGCGTGAGATCGATGATCAGCTGGTGGTAATGTTTGTTGTCTTATACTGATTGAGTAGTACTGACCCCGTGTTGTTGTTTTGTAAAACCTGCGGTGATCCATTCGGGGATGGTGAGCAGATTGTGACAGGTGATACATTTATTGAGCTTGGGGGCAGTCATGGGAGAGTCACCACGCTGGATTAGATGACACCATCACGAGCTTTAGTTATTGTTTTGATAGTTGTTGCCATTTGGTTAATTCGTTTAGTAGATTTTGGAGACTATGTAACTTTTATAATTACCGTACATTAATAAATATGTTTGGACTGTTGCTTTTGATATATACTAACCTCGGGCAACCGAGATGGTAACAACCTTTCATGCTGGGGTAGTCCTGGTAAGGTACCTTGGTATGAGGGGGTGTTACATATGTAGTTGTTCATCTCAATGCAATTGAAACGACATATGACATGACTCATCATGTTAAGCCTATGAGAAGTCTTTGGTTAGTAGGTTTTATCAACTTCTTGTACCTTACTCAACCTTACTACATACTCGTTTTCCTTTGTAATGTATACATTTGCATTACAAAACTTTCTGAGTACGTGTCTAGATCCAATCTAGACATAGGCCCTCTACCCTTAGAATGGCTCCCACTGTTTTCACAGTGTGCGGGCTCATCCCTCTTGCACATCCCATGATTGCAAGTGTACTCAATTTCCGTTGTAAATATCTCTCATTGTTCTTCATTGCCTAGAACGATTCTAGAAAATCCATTTCCTAAATAACATAGCCACAATGGTTCTTTAACCATCTTTAGGTGTTTCGAATACGGTTTTGTCGGAAACCATGCGCAATCTCAATTGTCAATTGTCATTTGTGTAACACCCTTACACAAATTAGTGAATTGCATTAAAAACACTTTGCTTTACACCATTACTGCTTCTTCAAGCACTTAAGTGTAATCCTTATGGCTTAGTTGGTAACTATTACCTAAAATCGATTTGAAACAATTCATCATACTCAAAGTATATGAAGTGTTATACATCATTACTTATTCAATTGATCCGGCAGCGGAAGCAAATGGAATCAATCAAATGTGTTCAACTTGATTGAACTAGTTATGAATCTTATCAACATAAGACTTCTTATTTGACGCTAATATCATGTGGATTTATCTCCATAAATCTTGATATTAAAGATGTATTATGTATATCTCCAAGTTTTAAATCATTCCCAATGATCAATATGTCATCCACATATAAGACTAATTAAAATTTCCATAACTCCCACTAAACTCTATGTATAAACACAACTTCTCGACTTATCGAGAAAAATTTTATAACATGATCAAAACATTGAGTCCAACTCATTGATGTCCTACTTAAGACAATCTCTTAAGTTGCACATTATCTTAGGATTGTAAGAATCTATAAAACTCATGACATGTATTGAATACATTCCTTCTAATTGAAGAATTGGGTTTTAGATTCACTCGTTATATGTATATCATCATAATGAAATATAATCCCTAAGAAGATCCGAATAGTGCAAAACACTTTGCAACTAATCAAGCTTTGATATCTCTCTTTGATATCCAACAATTTCACTCGGAATTTATTTCGGATTTTCATGGCTCTAAGCCTTGTATTGAGTTGTGACTTAAATACTCTCATGTAAGTCATATATTCATTACTTTCCAGAAGTAACTTGAATCAAACAATTTCTTTGTAAGTTGTAAGCTCTTTACTTTATTAAAAGTAACACTAATTCATCATTTTCAACAAGTGATGACTTTAACCTCCTAGGTTTTGAAGAAATAACGTCTTACACAAACCGTCTCATGTAGCCAAGAAAGACCAGTTTCTTGCGACATAACATTCTTTGTGGCTCTTAAATAATTTCTCCCACTCTGTCTTCTAGAAATAAACTTGTATATTAGAAAGACAGCTTCACGAGCCACAAACCCGTTGTACTCGTGATTATTGTAAGGAAAAATGAGCATTTGTTTCTTTTGAAAACTTACAAACATGGTACCTTACCATTTCATATCTCATATGATTCGTTTTAGATTTAGAGGAAAAATAATTTCGACAAAATGATAAATTCCCCAAAAGGATCAAGTAACTCAAAATAACTTGATTGAAGTCCAAACCATATCGAATAGTGTTTGATTTCTTTATCCAATCACATATTATCCCATAATGCGTGCTAAGAGAGATTAGTTTGTGATACTATATCACATTTCCTTTGGCTTATATCAAAGTCTTTACTTTGATAATCCCATCACGACTAAATTGTGATTCTTTGAACTCTTTGAACTTCTTTAAAGATTTCCTTTTCAACCAAAAGGCATGAGAAATCTTGCTTTGAATACAAGATACGCATATACCATAAGATCTAATGGTTTCAAGAGTACTCGACAACTCTTTGCGTTCATCATTCCAGAATCTAAGGTTTAATCTTGGGTTACCAATTTGAGTCTTGCATCATCTTCATGATATATAATTCTAGTTTGGTTTAGAATATAATCACCTTAATAATGGGCTAGCCATACATCAAATCATGGTGTATAGGGTCACAAAAGTGAAACCTCTTTTGTATCTTAACAAGTTTATATTCTTTTTTAGAGTTTATGTACTTAATAGTCACAATTAAGTACAACTCTAAACCCAAAAACTAGATTGAGTACACAATGACTCTATCTCTCGACATCATTGTTGCTAGTCGTCATATTCTAATCATCCTATTTATCAAACATAATGATAAAAACCACCACCGGTTTCTAATATTGACGAAGTAGTACTAGCAAAATTTATGTCAATCAAATAAACATTTAGAGAAGAAGGTCTCATTAGATGTCCCAAAACTAACTTGTTGATTCTCAATAATTTGGGGTAGTTTCCTTTTTAGCGTCCAACAATTAAGACAATGGAAACTTTATTGGTTGGGATTGATAGGTTTAGTATCGTTATTAACAATAACTTTACTTTTAATATTACCTTGTATCAATTGCATTCTAATTTTACTTCTTTGAACCTCGTCCTATTCTTAACGGTTTAAGAGAATGCTCCCACTCATTTCAAAGAATCTTTACTTAGAGAAGCAAAGTTTGAATCTTATGAAGACTACTCTTCAATTCAATCGTTTTAGTCTTAAAACTTTCATTGAAGTGGTTGCGTTATTTTGGTCAATTACGATTTCTAACAAATCTAATTACCAAAACAATTCTATCGTTTCAAGGTACTTAATTCAATTAAGTATATGAAAAACAATCCATTGTAAGTAGATGTGTTAGTCAAGAATCAAAAGCCTGTTTGATAATGAATAACTTTGATCTTTCTATACTCTTCACAAGAGATCCTTCCAACGGATAACACGAGTTTTTAGAAGAAAAATTCAAGTTTTGTCTTTAGGTACGATGTTTTAATAGAGATTTTGAAAAATCGAAATGATATCGTATATGAATTGTGGTAAAGAAATAGAACAATATGATAACGGAATAGTGGAAAACTTAACATTTATCGTTTTATTAATACTTGTAAATAACAAGTAAAGCATTTACATAGTGACCTCTACCCAACTATGATAAATGATTCCAAGATCCAAATTCATATTAACTTGGGCATCGGTAAAGCCGAATACAACCCTCATCAATATAACTCGGTGGATTAACTCTTTAATCGATTCTACTTTTAGAACTCTTGGTCGATAAAATTACATTAATATTTATCTTTAGCCCGAAACACATCCGGCAACCGTCGAGAATACTTTCGTTGAGTTCAACCCAAATTTCGAATAAATGTGTCCATGATCCAAATCTACATCAACTTGGGCATCGGTAAAGCTGAATACAACCCTCATCTTTATAAATTCGGTGGGTAGACATTTATCACCCACTTCCCCTACGTAACAAGGTTTGTACCCCGGTAAAGCCGAGTGCACTCCCTCACGAAATAGGTTTTCATGGTTTCTACTTTTTGGTAAGGCTAAGTCTCAATTGTTTATTTAAGCGAGAGGTCATGTCAATTTATTATCTATCACGTTTTAAGTGAACTAAAGCGGTGAACTACGATAATTGTAATTGACACGGCCGATTTACTCGATATAAAATGCATGTTTAGTTATGGCGATTTAGCGATGCATGCAACATATAAATAAAATGCAAAGCATAAAAATAAAATCCTAGTGTGGCTTCCTAAAATAGTAAATCTAATAAACTATTTTACAAATTCGGAAACCAATTTCTTTGGTCCCTTGAACTTCGGTTTTGACACGCATCTCAAGGTAACACCGTCTTTGATGGACCGTCTTCTCGAAAGGCACCATCTTCAAGGAACTCCGGAATAATTAAATTACAAAATGAATTACATAATTTTCTATTATACATTTGTAATTAAAATTTAAATCTATTAAATTACAAAACGGTGATACGAGATCACAAAATTACAACCGAATCGATATTCCCATACATTTCGGGCAATACCAATTAAAACTAAGGCCATACTAAGTAAAATTACATAATTCAAAAACTACATAAAATTAAAATATGACAATCATAAATAAAATGCAGCATTATAATATGTATGAACATGCTTAATTTTATGCTAAATCGCCTATAAAGAGCCAATATCGTATATTAATCGGTTTTTACGGATTTGCGTGATTTAACTTACTAAAATCACAATAATTACATAAATTCATATTTATGTACAAGTTAATTACCCTAACCATCTTAGGACTCAAAATTAGTCTCCACTAACATTTGACAATAATTAACTCAGATTTCTTAATATTGTTCATAAATGGACCTAAAAACAAAATTATGCCATAAACTTCAAATTTAAATCATAAAAATTTCAAATAATTTCAAAATTTGAAATTTAAACTCATGAACATTCTGGAAAAATACCATGACACTCATAATGTTCAAAACATAGGTTAAAAAATTTCGAAAATTCATCGAGGAAAACAATGTTGCGGTTTATCGGTTTTAACAATTATGACCATAAAAATATGAGAAAAATTATTTTTATCAACTTTTCACTTTTAGATCTGAAATATATGATAAAATTCAACATGTGACGTTTTTCCTTAGTCATGAAGTATGTTTTAACATTTTTACTAATTAAAGTCACTATTTATGTGATTTTTCATCAAAAATTCATAAATCATGCATAAAAACTTCATTATAGCCAAATATTTTACACACATCTTATAAAACTGCATGTGACAACATACTAAATTTCCATGACCATATTCGAAATATAACTCATATTAACCTATTTACCCATTTAAATACGATTTTAACTTGAAAAATCCAACTTTCGAGCAAAACAGCTCACTTTATCATGAAAATTTACAGACCATAAGTAGATAATATATGTGAAAACATATCCAAAAATCACTGAAAAAATAGAAGTTTAGCTATTTTTCGTCCAAAAATGACATTTTTATCATAAAAATCACATTTTAATGCCATTATTATATAAAATGAACAATAAAATCCATAAATAAACCAAAATGTCCTAAAAATTACTTAGGACCAGAAACTTTTAACATGCAAGGTTATTATTAGGTTTTTCTTCATAAAACCAATTTAATTAGTTTTGTATGTTAATCATATAACTCGGAAAAATTATAAACTGATTTGCATGCAAACAACCTAAGGCTCATGATACCGCTTGTTAGAATTCATAATCTCATTATTTAACATATTCATATATGTGACATTTTAATTTAGCCATAAAATTAAAACTAGATCTTATGCATGCAAACTTGAATAAGAATAGAGAAGAAATCGTTTTTCTTACTATGGGAGTTTCGGATTTTGGGCACAAATGAGTTCTCCTTCTCACTTGTTCTTGAGCTTTCCATATGTTTATTAGGATGATCCTCCATAAATCCCAAAGTAGAGATTCTCCTCTTGATTGCACCCAAGATTATCCCTTATCCCCACTAAACAATATTAGCTAGATATTAGTTTAGTAGTTTACCTTAAAATTGATTACTAATACTCATATATTACACTAATAATTTTAGTAATATTTTATGAACAATTTGAATCAAAAATATCATGTTTTGATGAAGAATAACATGAATATGTTAGAGAGAGAAACTTTTTGCATGTGTATGAATACAAGTGAAAATTGAGAGAATAAAATTCCCTCCTCTTCCTACACAAAACCGGTGGAGGGAGTATCTTAAGGCCAATGCTTGGTCTTTTCTTTTACTTTTGTTCTTTTTTAAGTAAAGTAGGTGTAAGACTACCCTATATCATAGGTAATCATAGTGTTTTATTTATCCATTAAACAAAACACCCACTCACCCATACTACCTCCAATATTTCGGTCATATGAGATAAAATGGACCTCCATTTTATTTTGTCAATTTGTCACTTGTCACACATTATGTCACATGTAGTATGTTACATGTTATTAATTAATTTGATGCATATTTATCACATAAATATCATTTCATGAATTAATTAAATTACATACAACAAATTGACTTGTGATACTTGATCACATAAATAAAATGGGTCATATAATTATAATTCACAATATTTTATAATTATAATTAACCATTCATTCTTATCTCTATTGTTTCTCAAACAATAAACAATTTTAGTAATAAAGCATTTTATTACTAAAATAAATCTTATTTAATCCCATTACAATAAGATGATTATTCTCTCTCACAAATTGAATTGTTCAATTTTAAGGAATTGATCAACTTGCATCGTCATAAAATTAATCAATTTTACAGATAAGGGCATTATCCTTTAGGTGTGACGTTAAGGGATCAACTGATCACCACCGTCCCACGACAGTAACGTCAAACTCTAGCAAGCCAATCGTTACCGATTAATGTTGGTCAGTTGACTATATAATTGAATCATCCCTTATGTATTCTTGAAATGAGATTTAAACATGTGATCATCATGATCGACAATTGTGTTCGCATTATTGTCGGGGACACTCCAACAATTCCTTCATCTTTCGCTCTTGCCTTATTTACTAGTATGCATAGCTAAATCTCCTGCTAGGATTTAGGGGATTCAATGAATTATTGTTAGTTGCTAATTAGGTTTACAGATCTTGCATTGCTATCATGTCTTTGTTGTTAATCACTGCATATAATCGTTCTTGTATACTTGAGTCGACACAATTAGATAACTAATCTTGGTAAGCCTTGACCTAGACCGGAAGGTTGGAAGGAGTGAGACCTGCAGTGAACATTATGATGCTTTAGTGAGGGCGGAAGCTAAGCTAATAGTGTTTTAGGGCGAATTGAGACCGGAAGGAGATATTCATTGCCCCTTTGACCGATACAAGTGACCGATCTGTGACCTTAGCTGCAATTATCTGACATTCATTGATGACCCAACAATCCTAGTTTTCTCCCTTTATTGCTAATCCCTCTTATTCTTTTCTCTCTCTTTAATCTCATTTAGTTTAGTTTAAACAACTCAAACCCCCAATTGTGACTATAGACAGACTAGAATTTAAAAGTAGATAGTGACCGCCTCCCTGAGGAGATCGACCCTACTTACCGCTGACTTCTGTTAGTAGTACTTAGGTATTTATTTTTGGTACCAGACGACGGTATCAACGATCCGCGCATGTCCCTCGGGAGTTGCAAATCCTCAAGCTTCTCTTAGGGTCTTAATAGTCATTTAAGCCCTTAGTAACCCTAATCCTTGTACCTAATTTTAGTATAAATACCCCATTGTACTACCTAGATTATCATCAACCCTTAATATGAACTCTTAATATCATCTTAATTTAGTCTTAATTTAGTTGTAATACACATTTCAATATTAATCAAATCTTAATCTTTCCTTAATTTCTCAATTATTCTTAGTTTTATTTGGGTAATTAGAAGATTATTTGGGTTTATTGGAAGATTGACAACCTTCCATCAACCATCAAGTACTTCTATTATTCTTTGCTTTATTATTTTGGATCATCTCAATAGGTATAATCTCTTTTTACCCTTGTTTAATCATTGTTAATCACATCATTTATTCATCATGTTTTGCTTTGTTAGTATGATTGACAACCTTATTAGCATGTTAAATGATACATGCATTTTATATAGTCTTTTTAGGCCTTTTTATGCACGTATTTCTATGCTATTATTGTAGTTTATGCTACGAAATGCCCCGAATATGCTACTTTGGTTTGTTTTGTCTTATTTGCAGGGATGGACCAGGAAGTAGTGAAATCAAGCCATTTACCGTCCGTTTTGCATGCATTTGGAGGAAGAGTGAATTTGGAGCGGAATTATAGCTGTCTTGGGATGCGTGAAGCCATTTCGGGAGCCAAAAAGACAAGTCAAAGCTGAACTAACGAGATTATGAGCTGCTGAAGTTAGTTTTCACTCGATCGAGTACTTTACTGGTTGATCCAGTGGTTTTAGATCAAATAATAAGTCGATCGAGTACTTTATATGGTCAATCGGACTGTTGCATATTTAGGTTTACTCGATCGAGTGGTTATTTCACTCGATCGAACGGTTTGAGCTCGGATTTGCTCGATCGAGTGGTTCTAAACCACTCGATCGAGTGGATTCTCTTATGGGCTTGGGCTTTTAGTTTTAATCCGTCATTAGGTTAATCAATAATCCTATTTTCTTATAAATAGGAAGGTAGGACGTCATTTGTAACTCTCCCTTTACTCTGACACAGACTATCATACGTTACTTTTTTCCTCCTGTTACTTTGGATATTGCTTTTATTCCCTTTTCCGAATCCTTACTCTACTATCATACGTTACTTTTTTCCTCCTGTTACTTTGGATATTGCTTTTCTTCCCTTTTCCGAATCCTTACTCTGTAACTTTCTATTCCTTTTTATTCTTCTTATTTAATGTTTGTTAATTTTCTTTCCCTTATTCTTGATCTCTTATTATTTATGTCTAGCTAATTTCTCTGCTAGGATTAGGTGATTCAATGGATGAATGTTAATGGCTAATTAGTTTATAGATTGGTCGTTGTTGTTTTAGTCTTTGTTGTTAATCACTGCCCTAAACTGTATCCTGCTAGTTGATTCGAAGCAATTAGCTTTTTAACCTTGGTAAACCTTGACCTGGACCGAAAGGTTGGAATGGGTGAGACCCGCAGTGAACAATAGGATGCTTTAGCGAGGGCGAAAGTTAAGCTAATAACATTTTAGGGCGAATTGAGATCGAAAGGAGATATTCGTTGCCCCTTAGACCGACACATCGACTGATCTGTGACCTAAACTGTGATTGACTGACGTTCATTGATGACCCGACATCCTAGTTTTCTTCTCTTACTGTTAATTTCTCGTATCTTTATTTCTCTCGCCTTAGTCTCTTTAGTTTAATTAAAACAACCAAAACCCCCATCTTGTGACATTAGACAGACCGAATTTGACAAGTAGATAGTGACCGCCTCCCTGTGGAGATCGACCCTACTTATCGCTAGCTTCTGTTAGTAATATTTAGGTATTTATTTTTGGTACAGAAACGACCATATCACTAAACTTGATCATGAGTGAGTAGTCCTTTAGTTAGGGTTAATGGGGAATTAGGGAAAACAAACATGGGAATTGATCTATGCTTAGTCTAATATGTTTTCATAATTAAATTGCTTGCTTGTTGTGATTTAAACCTATGCACATGTTATGTTTGATGAAATGCGAGCCTATGAATCCTTGCATTTTTTACCCATCTCTTATCTTTTCAATGAGGCTTGTAAGACATAAACCAACTCGAGCCTCATTAGACCATACAAATAGTTGAATAGGAGGAGACTAAGTCGACTTAGAGGTGTTGTACAGTCTAGACAACTCGGCTCCGGGACCTAAATCTCCCTAGAGATTGTAAGATATACACTAACTCGATCCCATCACAACAATAAGTGCTTGGTTCGATTTGAGAACATGTTTGCATAATCTATTTTCATGAATCCTCTATGAACCCATGACACCCTAGTGCTTTTAATCAATTGTTTACAAACCCCTTTATTTGCTTTACTTTGTTTTCATTAATTTACATTCATCTTGTTGATTAGTTTAGATTACATCTCATATCAACCCAATTTGTGACACCCTAAGACATAGCTACTTGCAATTGAAAATCCTACATCAATACCCGCCCCTTGGGATCCGACTTTTACTTAACTCTTTAATAAGAGTAGTTTGTGAAGTTATAAATATTTTTTTGGTTGGTAGCTTTTGACGACGAGTTTTTCCCGAACCAAAAATGGCGCCGTTGCCGGGGACGGTGTTCAATTGATTTGATTTTCGTTAATTGTTTTCAGTTGTGTCTTTCTTTACCTTGGGGAAGTGGTCGTAGTTAAACTCGTCGTCAAAAGTCACCTTAACCAAAACAATATTTATAACTTCACCAACTACTCTTAGTAAAGAGGCAAGTGAAGGTCGGATCCCAAGGGACGGGTATTGATGTAGGATTTTCAATTGTAAATGGTCGTGTATAAGGGTGTCACAATTTGGGTTGAGATAAGAGGTCAATTAGAACTAATCAACAATAAAAACAAAGCAAGGTAGATAAAATGAAGGTGTAAACAATTGATTAAAAGCACAAGGGTATCATGGGTTCATAGGAGAATACATGGGAGTTGATCATACAAACATATTCTCAAATTATAAGCAAGCAATTATTGTTGTGATGGGATCGAGTTAGTGTATATCTTACAATCCCTAAGAAGGTTCAGGCCCGGAGCCGAATCGATTAGATTGTACAACACCTACAAGTCGACTTAATCCTTCCTATTCAACATTATGCATGGTCTAATGAGACTCGAGTTGGTTTATGTCTTACAAGTCTCATTGAAAAGATAAGTGATGGGTAAAAAATGCAAGGATTCATAGGCTCGCATTTCATCAAACATAACATGTGCATAAGTTGAAATCACAACAAGCAAGCAAATAAATTATGTGAACATATTAGATTAAGCATGAATCATTCCCCATGTTGGTTTCCCCTAATTATCCATTAACCCTAGCTAAGGAAACTACTCACTCATGATCAAGTTTAACATGCTAACAAGGTTGCCAATCACATTAGCAAGGCAAAACATGATGAATGAATGAAAATGATTAACATTAATTAAAGCAAGGATTAAGAGAGTTATACCTATGGAGATTCCAAAATAATAATGCAAAGAATAATAGAAGTACTTGATGATTGATGGAAGGTTGTCAATCTCCCAATAAACCAAAATAATCTTCTAATTACCCAAAATCAATGAAGAACAATAGAGAAATTAAGGAAAGATTAAGTATTGAGATTTGTATTAAGGCTAGATTAAGAGTTGATTACAAGATTAAGGAATGATTACTAATTGATTACAATCTTGATTAAGGAAGTATTAAGAGAGCATTCTAATCTAAGTAGTACAATGGGGTATTTATACTAAAGATTAGGTACATAGATTAGGGTTACTAAGGGCTTAAATGACTATTAAGTCCTTAAGAAAAGTTGAGGAAATGCTCCTCTCCAAGGAGATGGGCATCTCCGTTTTGCTAGTCTTGCTGTGATCCGAGCGGCTTGAGTCTTGGCACGGTGGGTTCTGTCAGCTGATCCGAGTGGATCATAGAGGAGACGCTCGAATCCTATGGCTTCAAGACGAGCGTCTTAAGCACGGGACACTTGGATTGTGGTGGAGGGAGACGCCCGGATTGGTGGCAATCCGCTTGGATCCTGGGTCAGACAGCTTCTTTTCTCTTCGTTCCTCAACAATCCGCGGGGATCTTGTTGAGGATGCAAGGATCCTTTCGTCATTGCCCTTTTCACTTTATTATTTATATAGGCCTTCTAGTATCGTCTTCCCTTTGATGCTTGGTCATTAGATGCGATCAATTTAGCTCCATTTCGCCATGTAAATGCAAGGTTTGCACTCCTCTCCTACCAAGGGATCAAAACCTCAAAGAATATGCAAAATGGGAAACTAAAGATAGTAAATGACCCAATTATGCACTATAAAGCATAGGAACGAGGCAAATTCGGGGACTAAATGTGCTCAAATATAAGTCACATCAAACATCCCCAAACCAAACCTTTGCTCGTCCCGAGTAAATAGGTGACAAAAACTAGGACCCTTATTCAAACTAACCTACTAATATAGTCGATGTGAGACAATTAGTGGGTCTCACTCCGCCCCTTCAACTCACAACAAGGCAACCATGAGGTAGGATGCCTTTTTGCAAGGCAAGGTGGGGCTTGCCAAAATGGCGACACATCTAAGCATTAAGCACACAAAACAAGTAATGGATGCATCTAAAAAAATGAATAGCCACTTTCCTCATCTAAGTGGCGAAAATTATCTACAAGGGAAGCAATCTAAGGGTACACATTCCATCATAGATACGGTTTCTTCAAACTACTAAGCCTAGAAGGATACCAATAAATCATCTCCAAGTTGTGTCAAGCTAGGGTACTTTTGTCCTCAATCGTTAAATGCTTTCGTCAAGAGTAGACTCCCTATGGTGTTAGAAACACTGGAGGGTCGCGGAATTCCCCTTCTTGCCTAAACAAGAAGAAGGGTCGTCCCCTCTCTACCATGCACAAAAGTGGATACGATGGAAAAGGGATCAATAGAACTTGAGTTTCATATGGGAGTTTGCTTTTGTTGTTGTTTTTCCCCCAATTTGTGGCATTTGACATTTTGAGAACATTTCTTTTGCCATTTCTTTGATGTTTGGCATTTTCAACACTTGACAATTTCAACTTTTTCTTGCATTTCTTTTTGAACATTTTCATAGTCACCCCATTTGTAGTGAGGGTGCTTGTATTTGAAGCATAGGAGTTTTCATTTTTGTTACTCCTCTTTTCTTTTGATGCAATTGCAAACTTTTTCTTTTCTTTTCAATTCTTGAACTCAAATTTGAACAATTTTTGTGCGCATTCCCTTTGATGACAAAATGTGGTAGAACATGGATGATGGTTGAATGGTTTCAAGGGTCACCTTGGAATAAACGGTAGCCAAGGAGTTATCACACCACAAGGTACTCTTGACTAGGCCTTAATCCATGGGTCAAAGGATACTAGCATGACACATCCTACGGTGTTTTACAAGTATTCTAACAAGCAAAGTCTCAAGAAAAAAAAGTATCTACAAGGGCCTATATACACTTGTCAAGTTTCCCAAATAGATGCTTTCACAAAAATTTTCCTAGATGTGACTATATGCCATGATGCAACTAACATTTATACAACCTAATGCATATGCTTCTACCAACTAGTATGCCAAATAATCTAAATGCAATCCTATAATCACATTGTTTATACCGCATCGATCAAAATAAAACAACATAGTCATTAACATAAAGAGGAAAAAGGAGATTGGAAAGATCATACCATGCGGTCTTCAATATCTTCATGTCTCGGATGTGGCGTAGTCGATCAATGTGAAAAAGGGTGAACAAACACAATATATACAAACACAATATATACACAAGACTATACTATAAAGGAAATGAACATGTTTTTGGGTTTTTGCATTTTTCAAATTTTTATGGTTTTTATGTTTATAAAAAGACATGTTTTTGTATTTTTCAAAATTTTCCAATTTTTATCATTTTTTTTGTTTTAAAAGTCATGTTAGAATTTCCCATCCCCACACTAGTATGGGCATTGTCCTCAATGGCCAATACGATAGGAAATTATGCAAGCTATATGAAAATGCATGATTTCTATACTAAATGAAAACTATATGATATATATACAAAAGTGAATGCAAACTAAGCTATATTATATGATGTATGGATTTTGTTTGGTTGGAGAGCATAATTTAAATTAACTCCCAATGCGTATGCTTGAACTTCCCCAAACCAAATGAGACACTATTTCTAAATGTCAAAAATTGGGAAAGTTCATGCATAAGAATGCTATGCATGAAACTAAAATTGTCATTTTGGATTTTACATGGTAGGAACAATAAAAGACACCTCAATGGGACCGAGGTGGGAGTCCTCTAGGTGGTGCTAGGACTCAATACTCATGATCAAGAATAAAAATATATGAAAACAAGAGAAATGGACAAAGCTAAAGGAGGTGTAGGAAACTCACAATGCATTGTGGCATCCTCCAAAAAGCTTGCTAATCCTCAATTGTCACCCATGGCGACATCACTACCATCTCCATCATCATCATCATCCTCACTAGCATCATTATCTTAATCTACCTCCATAGACCCGGAGGCTTCACCATCATCTTCACTACTTGAGCTTTCTTCTTCTTCCTCACTTCCCTCTTCTTCGTCACCTTCTTCATCTTCTTCTTCACCATTCTCAACAACAATCTCCTCATCACCCATGCTAGCATCCCTAGGAGCATTAGGAAAGAAGACTTCCCTAACCGCCCAACTAGGCAAAGGACATGATGGGTCAAGAAGTCCTTGCCTAGCTAGGTGTAAGAGGGGCGGATATTGAGCTCTATATGCATTGACTCGGTCTTCGTGGGCTTGCTTATGCATTTCTTGCATCAAAGAGTCAAGTAATCATTCCCCACCGTAACATTTTTGGGTCGGAACTCAGGGTAGGTGAATGGGTAGGGTGGAGTGACAATGGAGGAGGAGGAGGATTCGATAATGTCCTCCCTTTGTTGTTGTATAATCAATTCGGCTTCCTCGGAGAGGGGAAGAAGATAGTTTGTCCTACGGACATTGAGTCGGCATATTTTGCTTGGTAAAATGAAGGATTTTGCATCTTTGGTAAGCCACTCAAATTTGTTCTTAAGATTGTCGTTCTTGACCCAATGGAATTTGTGAACCATAGTGGCTAGATCAATGAGGTGGCCTCCCTTAACCGGCTTATAAATGTTATCTTTGTTGAAATTCCGGTTGAAATGCTTTGCCAACAATGTTACCAATCCCCCATTTACTATAAAGGCCACACCCTCCTTGCCATGGTCGATATTAAGCCACCTTTCGATTAAAAGTTGAAGAATATTGTATCTCGTGGTGAACTTCTTATCGACATTCAAGGTTGACTCGAGATAGATGAAATCAAGTTCGGTAAAATGATTAGTCCCCTTCCTAGCAATTAAAGTGTTCCCAACAACCTTGTGCCATACCCTTATACCCGGATGGTGGACATAAAGGGCACGACAATCGTGGTAAGACGTAAACTTTCTTCCGGTAATAGCCTTCCATAAAGGAGCGGGATCATATTTTGTTGGAGGTTTCTTCACATAGTTCGAGTCATTACTAAGACCAAAAATTTTACCAAACGCACCAAAGCCCATCTTTCTATCCACATTCTCAAGGCGGAATTCAATGTTTGTTCGAGTCTCCACCTTTGTAACTTTCAATGAACTTAGAAATTCCAAGGTGAGGAAGGGTAGGTCAATTCTTGCATATCAAACAATGTAAGCAATCCCATAGACTCAAAGAAGTTCTTGGTCCTTTCCAGGACACCCAATTTGGTCAAGGCATCTTGGCAAATAAACTTGGTGGGTAAAATCGACTTCTTAGCAAGAGACACAAAATTTTTCCTATGAGAATCGGATCTGAAAGTTACCTCCGGATATTTTTCTAGTTGCTCAATAACCGGGATTGAAGTAGTAGCTTCCACCATAGGAGTTTCTTGAGTTTCCTCTCTTGCTTGATGTATCACCAAAGCCTTAGAAGCTTGAAGTGCTTGTTGTCTTTTAGAAAGGTTTGGTTTTGTGGGTGCCTTGCTTCCACCTTTGGTCCTAGCCATTGTTCTTCTCCTTTGTATGTATCAACAACCAAAGATTTGCTTGAATTCTTATAGTATCCTCAAGCTTTAATAAAACCCAAATCGACTTAGGATTTTTGAATTTTGCCCTTAATCATAGAGAATCGATTCAATTTTTGAAGATTTCTATGTTTAGATGGCTTCTTGTTGATAAAGGAGTGATTTGTTTGAGTTTTGAGGAAGTTTGGAATTGATTTGGGTGAATTTGGTTGAGGAAATTGATTTTTGTGGATGGAGGGATTGAGGGTTTTGAATGTGTGTTTATGTTTTGAATGAAGGAAATGAAATGGGGAAAGGGACTTAAATCCCGTGTTTTTTTAATTTCAGCAGGGGGAGACGAGCGTCTTCTGGCTGGGACGCTCGGATTCTAGGTCAGCCAGTTTTAAGAAATGAAACATGTGCTGAGACGAGCGTCTTCAGCAGGAGACGAGCGGATTATTTCGAGGACGGTCGGATTCCAGGTCAGGGAGAAATCCCAGATTTTGATATAACCAGGACGAGTGAATCTTCACTGAGACGAGCGTCTCGAGGTTGAGACGAGCGGATTCTTGAGGAGACGCTCGGATTCTCACCCAGTGTATATTCTTTCTTTCCAGCTCTGCCAGGACGAGCGTATTCTAGTCAAGACGCTCGGATTTTCACACAAGACGAGCGGGTTCTTGAGGAGACGCTCGGATTGCCCCTGTACCTCACGAATTCAGTTCCACCCGTGGATATTTTCATAACCCAAGTCATTCTGCCTTCGTTCCTTTGGTCTTCATTGTGGGGGCACTACGAAGGCTTGGATAGCCTAGGCAATTGCTATACCCACACTAAGTCAAAACACTACACATCAAGAAACATATAAGTCCCTCCCTCACTCTCTCTCAAAATGATGATCTTGATCGAAGCATAAAAATATAAATCCAAAATTGACAAAAATGCAATACAATAAGTAAAATGCAAGTTAAGGGGTTAGAATATTTACAAATGGTGGTTTAGGGAGGACTCCACCAAACTCTCATTAATGTATGAGATGTCAAGGGGGCATAGCCAAGGTGTTGTTGATGTTGCTCAATACCTTGAAGAAGTAATCGAAGGCTTGTTCATTGTTATTATAAAGATCTTCAATAGACCTTTGCACATTGTGTTCTTCATTGTGGTGACTTGAGTGGAAATGGTCACCAAAGCCTTGGTCTTGGGTAATAGCATTACCAATATAAGGGTTGACTAACCCTTCAAACTCATCATCCCATAGACCGCATACTTCATCTACTTGTTCCCCAATAGTATCATGAGTTGATGAGAACAACTCCTCTTTCTTCTTGTCATTATGGCCAATGAGGCCTTCTTATTCTCTTCTCATGAGTGGTGGTGAGCTATTCAAGTTCTCATTCTTGTTGAAACATTCTTGCTCTTTGGATGGAGCATCTTGGAGATTACCCACTTTCTTCTCCCATATGCATGGTGATTCTTTATCCATAGCTTGTCCTTTGCATTGAGATGCCAACTTCTTCCTATCACTTTCTCGGCTATAATGATCAACCATGAAACATGGCTCATGTAAGCGGGGAGCTCTCATTGTCTTGTCAAGGTTAAAAGTGATTGTTTCATCTCCCACTTCAAGTGTGAGCTCTCCATGTTTCACGTCAATCACCGCTCCCGCGGTGTGTAAGAAAGGTCTTCCTAAAATGATAGGAATGTTAGAGTCTTCCTCCATGTCAACAATAACAAAATCCACCGGGATGAAGAACTTGCCAATTCTTACCGGCACATCCTCCCATACCCCTAAAGGTGTCTTCGTTGATCGATCCGCCATTTGAAGTGTGATATTAGTGCACTTGAGTTCTCCTATTCCTAGCCTTTTGCACACCGAGTATGGCATGACACTCACACTTGCCCCAAGGTAACATAGAGCTTTGTTGATTGTAGTGTCGCCAATGGTGCATGGAATAGAGAAACTTCCCGGATCCTTGAGTTTTGGAGGTGAACTTCCTTGTAGGATGGCACTACTCACCTTAGTGAACGCAATAGTCTCTAGATTCCGGATGGATTTGTTTTTTGTAAGAATATCTTTCATGTATTTCGCATAGGCCGGAACATGATTAATCAATTCGGTGAATGGGATTGAGACTTCCAAGTTCTTCACAATCTCCATGAACTTTCTAAGTTATTCATCAAACTTAGGCTTAGCTTGACGACTTGGAAATGGAAGTCTAATCACAATAGGCTCTTTCTCCTTAGCCTTCTCTTCATTCTTCGTTTTTGACATTTCTTGAATGGTGGTGGGTCCTTCTTCTTTCTTAGAGTTTTCAACTCTTTCCTTGTCACTAGCATTCACAACAACTTCATCAATGGGCCTTTTCGGCCCCTCATACCTTGTAACACTCCTCAAATGGATGGCACTTACCCACTCATGTCTTGGGGGATTACCTTGAGGTGGTAATTGCCCCTTTTGTCTTTGAGAACTAGAAGATGTTAATTAAGACATTTGGGTTTCCAACATCTTCGTGTGAGCTAGTATGTTGTTGATGGTGATGTTTTTTTGCTTGGCTATCCTTTTGCATTTGAGTGAAAAATTCTTGTTGGTTCTTTTGCATTTGGAGGACCGCTTTTTGAACATCAAAACCTTGGTCATTTGTTTTATTGTATGGAGGTTGATTTTGATAACTTTGGTTTTGATTGTAAAAGGGTCTTTGAGCTTGGTTTCTCATTAGAGGTGGAGTGTATGCTTGAGGGTTTTGAACATTTTGACTTTTGTATGAAATATTGGGGTGGAATTTGGTATTCTAATTGTAATAGTTGGAATAAGGGGTGCCACTTTTGTATGCTTGGAAAGCATTCACTTGTTCCCCTACATTCACTTTGGCCATGTCCCAAAGTTCCACAATTCTCACATACTCCACTTGGAATTGATGATGATGCTACCATAGCATTAACATGTTGCTTGGGTGATTTGGAGGCCTCTTCAAGTTTAGCCATGGCCTTCTAAAACTTCAAATTGGTGGTATCAATACGAGCACTAAGTTGAGCACCCAATTGAGTAATGGAATCCACCTCATGCTTTCCTCCTCTAGTAGCCTTCCGAGGTCTACTATATTGTGAGTTATGGACCGCCATTTCTTCAATTTTGTTCCAAGTTTGATAGTCATCAATTTTGTACAAGGAACCACTCGCTAAGTCCATGGTGTGGACAAGATCGGCAAGTGTCCTTGAATCTTTCCCATGCTTCGTACAAAGATTCCTCATCCCTTTGTTTGAACCCGGTGATTTGGGCTCTCAACATGTTAGTCTTTTCCGGAGGATAGAATTTCTTGTAGAAAGCAAGTGCCAATTTCTTCCAAGAATCAATACCAAGAGTAGCTTTATCTAGGCTCTTCAACCATTGTTTCGCGGAACCAATCAAAGAAAAAGGAAATAAGACCCATCGGATTTGGTGTTGAGTAACTCCGGTTTGAGAAATCGCATCACAATAGTCACAAAAAGTCTCCATATGAGAATGAGGGTCTTCAATAGGCATCCCTCCAAATTGACTTCTCTCAACTAAATGTATGAATGCGGATTTGGCAATGAAATTACCGGTTAAATGTTATGGTGTAGGAGTACCATTTGGTAGGTTCTCCTCGGTTGGTACGGAATGTGATGAGAATTTAGGCATTGTGGGTTGATTTTGTGGTGGGTTTTGTATTGGGTTATCCTCTCCTTCTCTTGTAAAAGGGTTGATGAACTCAATACTATTTGGTTGAATGTCCACAATCTCACCAATACCTCTCAAAGTATTTCTAGCAAGTCTTCTATTGTTGGTCAAAGTTCTTTCGATTTCACGATCAATGGGTAACAAGTTACCTTGTGATCTCCTAGACATGAAAAATATCAAACAACTCGAAAATAATTAGAACAAACATTGAGGAGTTTGACTTCCCCAAGGTAAAGAAAGACACAACTAAAAAAAATTAAAGAAAATCAAATCAAGTTAACACCGTCCCCGGCAACGGCGCCATTTTTGGTCGTAGTTAAACTCGTCGTCAAAAGTCACCTTAACCAAAACAATATTTATAACTTCACCAACTACTCTTAGTAAAGAGGCAAGTAAGGGTCGGATCCCAAGGGACGGGTATTGATGTAGGATTTTCAATTGTAAATGGTCGTGTCTAAGGGTGTCACAATTTGGGTTGAGATAAGAGGTCAATTAGAACTAATCAACAATAAAAACACAGTAAGGTAGATAAAATGAAGGTGTAAACAATTGATTAAAAGCACTAGGGTATCAAGGGTTCATAGGGGAATACATGGGAGTTGATCATACAAACATGTTCTCAAATTATAAGCAAGGAATTATTGTTGTGATGGGATCGAGTTAGTGTATATCTTACAATCCCTAAGAAGGTTTGGGTCCCGGAGCCGAATCGATTAGATTGTACAACACCTATAAGTCGACTTAATCCTTCCTATTCTACATTGTGCATGGTCTAATGAGACTTGAGTTGGTTTACGTCTTACAAGTCTCATTGAAAAGATAAGTGATGGGTAAAAAATGCAAGGATTCATAGGCTCGCATTTCATCAAACATAACATGTGCATAAGTTGAAATAACAACAAGCAAGCAAATAAATTATGTGAACATATTAGATTAAGCATGAATCATTCCCCATGTTGGTTTCCCCTAATTACCCATTAACCCTAGTTAAGGAAACTACTCACTCATGATCAAGTTTAACATGCTAACAAGGTTGTCAATCACATTAGCAAGGCAAAACATGATGAATGAATGAAAATGATTAACAATAATTAAAGCAAGGATTAAGAGAGTTATACCTATGGAGATTCCAAAATAATAATGCACAGAATAATAGAAGTACTTGATGATTGATGGAAGGTTGTCAATCTCCCAATAAACCAAAATAATCTTCTAATTACCCAAAATAAATGAAGAACAATAGAGAAATTAAGGAAAGATTAAGTATTGAGATTTATATTAAGACTAGATTAAGAGTTGATTACAAGATTAAGGAATGATTACTAATTGATTACAATCTTGATTAAGGAAGTATTAAGAGAGCATGCTAATCTAAGTAGTACAATGAGGTATTTATACTAAAGATTAGGTACATAAATTAGGGTTACTAAGGGCTTAAATGACTATTAAGTCCTTAAGAAAAGTTGAGAAAATGCTCCTCTCCAAGGAGATGGGCATCTCCGTTTTGCTAGTCTTGCTGTGATCCGAGCGGCTTGAGTCTTGGCATGGTGGGTTCTGTCAGCTGATCCGAGCGGATCATAGAGGAGACGCTCGGATCCTATGGCTTCAAGACGAGCGTCGTAAGCACGGGACGCTCGGATTGTGGTGGAGGGAGACGCCCGGATTGGTGGCAATCCGCTCGGATCCTGGGTCAGACAGCTTCTTTTCTCTTCGTTCCTCAACAATCCGCGGGGATCTTGTTGAGGATGCAAGGATCCTTTCGTCATTGCCCTTTTCACTTTATTATCTACATAGGCCTTCTAGTATCTTCTTCCCTTTTATGCTTGGTCGTTAGATGCGATCAATTTAGCTCCATTTTGCCATGTAAATGCAAGGTTTGCACTCCTCTCCTACCAAGGGATCAAAACCTCAAAGAATATGCAAAATGGGAAACTAAAGATAGTAAATGACCCAATTATGCACTATAAAGCATAGGAACGAGGCTAATTCGGGGTCTAAATGTGCTCAAATATAAGTCACATCAGGAAGTCAATCTCCTCAAGGTTGTGCTAATTGTTTTCTAGTTGTTTGATATTTTGCATGACTAGGAGATCACAAGGTAATTTATTACCTATTGATTTTGAGATTGAAAGGACCTTAACCAACAATAGAAGAGTTGCTAGAGGTACTTCAAGAGTGGTAGGTATTTGAGAGATTGTAGACATTCAACCAAATAACATTGAGTTTGTCAACCCTTTTGCAAGAGAAGGAGAGGATAAGCCAATTCAAAACCCACCACAAAATCAATCCACAATGCCTAAATTTTCATCACATTCCGTACCAACCGAGGAGAACCTACCAAACGGTACTCCTACACCACCACATTTAACCGGTAATTTCATTGCCAAATCCGCATTCACACAATTAGTTGAGAGAAGTCAATTTGGAGGGATGATTAGTGAAGACCCTCATTCACATATGGAGACTTTTTGCGACCATTGTGATGCAATTTCTCAAACCGGAGTTACTCAAGACCAAATCCGATGGGTATTGTTTCCTTTTTCTTTAATCGGTACCACAAAGCAATGGTTGAAGAGCCTAGACAAGGCTACCCTTGGTATTGATTCATGGAAGAAGTTAGCACTTGCCTTCTACAAGAATTTCTATCCTCCGGAGAAGACTAATATGTTGAGAGCCCAAATCACCGGGTTCAAAAAAAGGGATAATGAATCATTATATGAAGCATGAGAGAGATTTAAGGAGACTTGTTATTCTTGTCCACACCATGGACTTAGTGAGTGGTTCCTTGTGCAACAATTTTGGAACGGCCTATATGAAGACTCACGCAATGTTCTTAATATGGGATCCAATGGGATGTTTACCGAAGTTGATGACAATCAAACATGGGCCAAAATTGAAGAAATGGCGGTTCATAATTCCCAATATAGTAGGCCTTGAAAGGCCACAAGAGGAGGAAAGCATGAGGTAGATTCCATCACTCAATTGGGTGCTCAACTAAGTGCTCATATCGACACCATCAATTTGAAGTTTGAGAAGGCCATTGCTAAGCTTGATGAAGCTTCCAAATCACCCAAACAACATGTCAATGCTATGATGGCATCATCCTCAATTCCAAGTGGAGTATGTGAAAGTTGTGGAACCTTGGGACATGATCAAAATGAATGTAGGGGAACAAGTGAACAAGTGAATGCTTTCCAAGCATACAAGAATGGCACCCCTTATTCCAACTACTATAATGAGAATACCAAATTTCATCCAAATCTTTCATACAAGAGCCAAAATGTTCAAAACCCCCAACCCACATACACCCTACCTCTAATGAGAAACCAAGCTCAAAGACCCTTTTTCAACCAAAGCCAAGGTTATCAAAATCAACCTTCCTACAACCAATCCAATGACCAAAGCTTTGATGTTCAAAAAGTGGTCCTCCAAATGCAAAAGAACCAACAAGAATTCTTCACCCAAATGCAAAAAGATATCCAAGCTAAGGAAATCACCATCAACAACATTCTTGCCCACACCAAAATGTTAGAGACTAAAATGACTTAATTATCATCTTCTAGCTCTCAAAGACAAAAGGGGCAATTACCGCCTCAAGGTAATCCCTCAAGACATGAGACGGTTAGCGCTATCCATTTGAGGAGTGGTACAAGATATGAGGGGCCGAAGAGGCCAATTGATGAAGATATTGTGGATGCTAGTGACAAGCAAAGAGTTGCGGAGAACTCTAAGGAGGTAGATCCTACTTTCAACGAACTTTCGAAGAAGAAGAATGAAGAGAAGGCTAAGGAAAAAGAGCCTATTGTGATTAGACTTCCATTCCCATGTCGTCAAGCTAAGCCTAAGCTTGATAATCAACTTGGAAAGTTCATGGAAATTGTGAAGAACTTAGAAGTCTCAATCCCATTCACGGAATTGATCAATCATGTTCCGGCTTATGCAAAGTACATGAAAGACATTCTTACCAAGAAGAAATCCATCCGAAAATTAGAGACTATTGCCTTTACCAAAGTGAGTAGTGCTATTCTTCAAGGGAGTTCCTCTCCAAAGCTCAAAGATCCGGGAAGTTTTTCTATCCCATGTACCATTGGCGACACTATAATCAACAAAGCATTATGTGACCTTGGAGCAAGTGTAAGTGTCATGCCATACTCGATATGTAAGAGGCTAGGAATGGGAGAGCTCAAATGCACCAACATCACTCTTCAAATGGCGGATCGATCAACAAAGATACCTTTAGGGGTATAGGAGGATGTGCCCATGAGAATTGGCAAATTCTTCATCCCGGTAGACTTTGTCATTGTAGACATGGAGGAGGATTGCAACATTCCTATCATCCTAGGAAGACCCTTCTTGCATACCGCCGGAGCGGTAATTGATGTGAAACATGGAGAGCTCACACTTGAAGTAGGGGACGCGACAATCACTTTCAATCTTGACAAAACAACGAGAGCTCCCCGACTACATGAGCCATGCTTCATGGTCGATCACTATAGCCGAGAAAGTGATAGAAAGAAGTTAGAATCTCTATGCAAAGATCAAGCCATGGTAAAGAAACACCACGCATATGGAAGAAGAAAGTGGATGACCTTTAAGTTGCTCTATTCGGAGAGCAAGGAATTTTCAACAACAATGAGAGCTGGAATAGCTCACCCATCATGACAAGTAATGAAGAAGGCCTCATTGGCCAAGATAACAAGAAAGAAGAGTTGCTCTTGTCAACTCATGACATCATTGGGGAACAAGCTAGTGAAGTTTGCGGTCTATGGGACGATGAATTTGAAGGATTGGTCAATCCTTATATTGAAAATGCTATGACCTTAGACCAAGGCTTTGTTGATCCTTGTCATCACTTTGACTTGGATGACTACAACAATGAAGAGAACAATGTGCAAAGGTCTACCCAAGACCTCTAACATGAAAATAAGCAAGCCTTCGACTACTTCTACAAGGTGTTGAGCAACATCAACAACACCTTGGCTTTGCCCCCTTGACATCTCATCCAAGAATGAGAGTTTATTGGAGTCCTCCCTAAACCACCATTTGTAAATATTCTAACCCCTTAACTCGCATTTTATTTCCTTTATTGCATCTTTGTCATTTTTGTGCTTTGATCAAGATTTTTGACATGAGAGCAAGTGAGGGAGGTATTTTAAACGTGTTTTGATGTGTAGTGTTTGACCAAGTGTGGGGATAGAAAATGCCAAGGCTAAACGAGCCTTTGTAGTGCACCCACAACATTTAACAAAGGAAAAGAAGAAAGAATGACACGGGAAAAGGAACCCCCACGAGCGGACCTGAGCTCGTGGGAGCTGTAGAGGATCCGAGCGTCCCTAGGAGAATCCGAGCGTCCCCAGCATCAATCCGCGCGTCCTGACCTTAGGACGTGGGAGCTGGGAAAGTTTAAATTGAAGAAAACGTCCTGTAAGGAAATCTGCGCAAGCCAGCTTCAATCCGCTCGTCCCCAACTTCAGGACGCTCGAGCTGTAGTGAATCCGCGCGCCCTGGGAAGTTCCAAATTTATCAAATTTTCCTGTAAGGAAATCTGCGCATCCCAGGAAAAATCCGAGCGTCCTAGCAGAAATCCGCTCGAGCTGAGGAGGATCCGCGCGTCCTGGCACTGTTTTGCAATTTCGGGAAATCCTGTAAGAGGATCCGCGCGTCCCGTGAAGAATCCGAGCGTCCCAGGCCTGTACTTAAGCAAAACACAGGACAACCCCTTCCTTCCCAATTCATTTCTATCTTTCAAAAACACAAACACACACCTCTTCTCCCACTTAAACCCTTAATCAACCCATTCAAAAACACCAATTTCTCAACAAAATTCACCACCATTCAAACAAAACTTGCTCAAAACAAGATTAAATCACTCCTTTATCAACAAAAGACCATCTAAACATCAAATTCCTCCCAAATTGAATCAATTTTCTAGGGTTTGGGCAAAAATTCGAAAATCCTAAATTGATTAAGGAATTGATTGAAGTTTAAAGAAGCAAGGAACATTCAAGCAAAATCTTGGTTTGTTGATACCAATTTGAGAAGGATAATACAATGGCAAGGACCAAAGGAGGAACCAAGGCACCCAAGACAACAAATTTATCAAAGAGACAACAAGCTCTTCTTGTATCTAAGGCTTTGGTAGTGACCCAACCAAGGGTGGAAATCCAAGAAACCGCAACTCCTATTGAGGAAGCTACCACACTGATACCGTCGTAGAGTATCAAAGATAAATTTATAAATCCAAACTACTACTATAGCTAGTGGCAGTCAGGGTCGAACCACAGAGAGGCGATGCAATTAATAGTTGCCTAGTTTTAGTCTAAAGTAACAATTGTGAGGGGGTTTGATTTGAATAGTTCTATAACTAATGGTGACAAAACTTAAAAGTAAACTAAGCAAATAAATGAGCTATTAAAGGAAATAGGTGAAATCAAATATTAAAAGAATGTTAAGATTGTCGGTTCACTGTAGTTTCGACGGCGGTATCCTAGGTAAGTCTGAAATAATCACATAAGACGGGAAAATAAGAAGTCCTCTCGGTCCATTCTTAACAGGTAGCATCTTTCGATCTAGCTACGGGTCCCTAATATCACTAGTACTGACTCTCGCCCTGAAAAGTGATTCATAGAAGCCTAAATTAACTTATCTCTCGATCTTATTAATTTAGTCGTCTTAATTAAGTAGTCTATTTCCCTCCCCTATCTTTCGATCTATCGGGTCGGTCAATTCCTAAGCATTCAACTAGTCGCGTGCACTCGATTCGTCAAATATAGCAATTAAATTAATTAAGATGGAGCTAATCTCACATGAGCCGGTCGATCGACCAGGGTAGGCAGTCGATCGACCATGGCGCGACTCAGGTTTACGAAATCTACGCCGCCTACACTACAGGTCCCCTACATCCTAGCACAAAGGGTTTAGCTACTCATGATAAAATTCATAACAACAATGAAATTAATAATTAACGAAATTTGATGCATGATTAAATAGACTAAACAAATAGGATGCATAAACGAAATAAGGCTTGGGAAACTACTCTATGCAATTCTAATCTATGAACGAATAAAGATAAACTGAAATTAAAGAGTCGGAATTACCGAATGAAAACAGGACGAAGAATCCCAAAGCACGAACTTTATTAAGGAAGATAAAACTAATTGTATTGAATGATTATGAAATCTAATGCTAAACTCGATATTGAACCCTAATTATTTCCCTAAAATTCGATGATATAACCCGATGCCTGTTCTGAAACATAGGGTTCACGTTATATAAGAATATAGCGTGATTCTTATTCTTAAAACCTAATTACAATTGGGCTTCTGACTTCTCGTCCTTTTAATTTGTGTCAGATTAAAATAGCGGTCGATCGACCACTAAGACCGGTCGATCGACTAAGATGCGCTGTACAGAAGCTTCAGACAATCGTGCTCTGGTCGATCGACCATGTAGGTCAGTCGATCGACTGATTTAGCTGGTACTTTGCTCCAAAAGCCTCGTAAAGTTGTCTTTCAGGCCTCGATACGCACACCAAGTTTGCTTCCCGAGTCTTTACTCCATGTCAAATGCAATGTTAGGTACTCAAGGACGGATTCGGCTCGATTTCCGCTGGATTCTTCACATTTCTGCAATATTACACAAAAACACGAAAGTAGACGGAAATAGGGAAAATAGTAGCATAAACTACATAATTGAGCTCTGAAATGCGTGTAAAATAGGGTGTAAAACATCATATTTAGGACACGCATCAAACTTCCCCAAACCAAACCCTTGCTTGTCCCCAAGCAAGAACTAGACTCGATCCTAAGACCTAATTGGAACGAGTTCAATCTCAGAGCGAAATGCGACTATAAAGCCTAAACCAGTTTAATCCAATAACTAACAATCAATTAGCAATATGAATCATGCAAACGAGTTATGTAGTCGTTAAAAACCGCTGAACCGTCAACTATAGAGACTTATTATCATGGACTCTCACGGGTCGCTTAAATAACACAATGAATACGGGTGAGTATATGTAAAGATAGAAATAAGTAAATGTAGTGACTCTCACCTGACTACGACCTATAAGAACATGCCTGCAGTCTAATATGAAAATAATCTCTACAACCGTACATATGCATTCCAACCAAACAAATGACCATGACACATGCCGAGGTAAATATGGATATGTGAGGTAATGGGCAAGAAGGGGCTAAGATAAATTTGGAATAGAGGAGTTAAAGCCAAGCTAGTAACTTACTAAACACCAAATGATAACAACATCCGACTTTCTTACTCAAGATTCAACAATAAAACCGGTGCTAATGATTAGCACTAATCTCACAATCTCATAAAATATTAATTCCCCAAATGATGTTCATCGCAACATGGGAATATAAAATCACCAACTAATGAAGATTCGATCATGTGATTTTTTCTTTTCTCTTTTTTTTCTTTCGCTACTGCAGCAGGCAGTCAATCGACCAAATGGGACGGTCGATCGACCGATCTTTTTTTCGAATCATTTTTTCTTTTTTCTTCTTTTCTAACATTCCACCATCCTTCTCATAAAGAGCAATATAGCCAAAATGCAATAAACACATTCCCACAACTACCAATACTAGCTCAGATAAGGTAAGTTAAATATAGTATGTAGCTTATGGGACAGAAGGCTATTTTGGCTATGTGAGGTTTATGGGTAAAATGAGAAAAGGGGACCTCTACCACATGTGTCAACAAACCACAAACCGAATGCATACAGGTATTAAGCAGATTAAGTTCATATTTATGCAAATTTATGTAACATGCTTTATAAGGAGTAACTACTCACATTCCTAAATGAACTGGTCATGAATGTCACCAGTTATAAGCTCTAAAACTCAGAATATAATGTAGTTTGCCAAAAATCTAAGTCAAGTTTCAAGATTCAGCAAGATATTTAACGAAAACTCGTAGACTATGCATATATGATTCTACTAATAACATGTTAATTAAGCACGGCTTAGGCATAAACAGCTGAAAATGTAATGTCATCATTGAAATACTACCGTTCCGACTCAACCTATATGCTAAAATAAACGTGCAATTTTTTGAATTTTGAATTTTTGAAATGTTTTCAATTTTTTTGAATTTTCTGTATATAAGAGGAAAATAAACAACAATGCAAGACAAAAATGTAAACGTGGATGCAAAACAGAATGAATGCAACGCAAAACCCTTCCCCAAACCAAATCACACAATGTCCCCATTGTGCAAAATCATATAATGAAAATAGCAAAGGAAATGGGATTTTGTGATAATATTAACTAAAAAGACATGAAGTTAAACTCGGAAACTCACAAGACTTTAAGCGCGCAAAAGGAAACCTCCCCAAACCAGCGTGAGCTAGGAGGTTTCAGTAGCCAGCAGTGCTACCATAAGTACCAGAAAAGAAACAAGAATACCGCGCGTAATTCCGAGAAAACAATTTGCGAAGCGCAAAATTATGTGCAAAATTAAGAAAACGTAAGAAAACAGAAATGAATCGGAGAATAAAGTGGAGAAAAGACTCCCTCAACTCCGCAAATCGACCAAACACAGCAGGGGAATGGTCGTGAATAGGTACAACAGCGAAGGCGGTCGATCGACCATACAGGCCAGTCGATCGACCATACAGGCCAGTCGATCGACCAAGGTGACAGGAACAGAAGCCCCTAGAGTCGCGGCACAGTCGATCGACCACACAAGCCAGTCGATCGACCAAGATACCTGCTATAAGTTTCTGATCTCTTCGAATTAGCTCAATAAATTGAGCTAATATGGTCTATGAACCTGCAAATACACATAATACAGCGCCCAAAATTGCGCAAAACCCAAAGTAACAGTCTAAAGTCTTTAAATCCTAAGCAAACTTATTAAAGCGAAGCCTCGCGCACACCAAAGCAATAAAAAGTCTAACAAAAGCAATAAAATGTGTTTTTTTTTTCAAAAAGTCTTAATCAACTAATAGTTGATCAAGAATGGCCACGGAATGGCCCACTTGCTCGGCTTCTGACTACAAGAAGTAGCCTCTACAGTGCTCATCTCCTCAGCGGCACTCCTAACAACTTCAATATCCATATAAATCAACGGATCATCATCTCTAACATTTCCCCAATCACGGACCTCGTTTGGTTCGTCAAAATCCAAATCGGACTCCGTCACCTTGACTGGCTCCTCATCAGGCTCCTCATCTGTGTCATAGCTAAGACATCCTAGACCGCCTCTTTGAACGATTGGCTCCTTCACAACTGGAGCAATTAACGGCTCTTCCTTCCCCAAACCATTTCCTGCAACAGTCAAAACAGAAGAATTGTCCTCCAAATTACTCCCAATCTGGGGCAGAGGTGTTATAGCAGAAATAGGTATAGAGGTAGGCATGTCATGTAACACAACATAAGATTTAGCTACATTGCAAGTTACTGGGTACATAGCATTCTTCTTCTTATATGTCTGGGCAAAAACAATAGACTGTTTCCCTACCTTAAAGGTCAATGTCCCTGAGCCAACATCTATCACTGCACCAGCAGTGTGCAGAAATGGTCTAC
The DNA here is from genome assembly GCF_048544455.1 of Silene latifolia. NCBI lineage: Eukaryota > Viridiplantae > Streptophyta > Magnoliopsida > Caryophyllales > Caryophyllaceae > Silene > Silene latifolia. The sequence goes on from NC_133535.1 coordinate 106,712,473, forward strand.
CCAAAATGATAGGAATGTGAGCATCCTCGGGCATATCTAGCACAACGAAGTCAACTGGGAAAAAGAACTTTCCTATTTGCACAGGAATGTCCTCTAAGACTCCTATAAGCTGGACCGCAGAACGATCAGCCATCTGTACTGTCATATTAGTAACCGCAAACCTAGTCAATTTCAATTTCTTAGCAAGACTCAAAGGCATAACACTAATACTGGCCCCTAGGTGACACAAAGCCTTCTCAATAGAAAAGGTGCCAATATTACATGGGACTGAAAAACTACCTGGGTCTTCTAGCTTATGAGGTGCAGTATGAGTCAAATAGGAACATGACTCCTCAATTAGTGCGACAGATTGCACAGTATCAAGTGACTTCTTTTTAGACAACAGCTGCTTCATAAATTTCATGTAAGCAGGCACTTGATTAACTAATTCTAAGAAAGGGACTTGCACATTTAAACTACGAATAACATTTTCAAACTTGTTAAACGATACCTGTTCCTTTGTCGGCACCAATCTCTCTAGATAAGGGGTTGTAAGAAGTAACTTAGCCCTCTCCTCTAGGTCTCTCATACCGGCATCAATGGACTTAGGCTTAAAATCCACTACTTTGTCCTTGTTGTAGCTCGAACCTTCTTCAGACCGTCTCAGGAATAAACCATTAACCATCGTAGGGTCATACTTTGGAACCAGAACTGACCCATCAGCATTTGCATCTTGCCTCAATAATTTCGGAGTCATCGTACAGGTTCACGATCAGCAGCATCTTCAGTCGATCGACCATGTAGGTCAGTCGATCGACTGGCTTCCTTAGGACCAGAAGCTTCACTGTTGCGCGAGCTGGTCGATCGACCAGGTGTGTCAGTCGATCGACTGATGTACCTGCTGATCGTCTTTTTCTTGCCACTGTTCATTCCAGCCTTTTTCTTACTTGGTTCCGCCTCAGCTTTTTCAGCAACATCTTCAACCATAGCGGGCCCATCAAGGGTAGACCCACTCCTCAAAGTAATCGCATTCAGAGTCTCTTTTTGATCCGGCTGTGACGGTAAATGCCAAGGAGCTCTAGTTGCACTTTTGCTTGCCAATTGAGCGATCTGTGACTCCAATATTTTCATCCCAGCCTCTCTAGCTTGAGACTCCTTTAGCAACATATTTTTCAACTCAGTAAGATCGAAACCTTGGAACTGCTGCTGCTGCTGAGGGACATACGGAGGCTTTTGGTATGGCTGCTGCTGCTTATGAGGGGGCACATAGTTCTGCTGTTGCGGAGGTGGGGTCGTATTTTGGACATTCTGGCTACTCCACCTCAAATTTGGATGAACATTCGGCTCAAAATAAGTGTTGGTCTGCCTATAATGTTGAAAAGCAGCACAAACCTCATTGGGACTGATACAGAAATCTGCAACGTGTCCTTCTACTCCACACCTCTTGCATGAAAAAGGACCGTCTGAAACAGCATTCACTTGGTAAATACCTCCCTTTTGAGATCCTCCTCCTAGCCCATACTTATCAAAGTGCGCAGTTAGAGCTTCTAATGCGGCTACAGAAGGAGATTCAGCAGCTCTCCTTTGATTTCCCCTAGAATTTCCATGCTCAGCTTTATGGGTAGCCATATCTTCAATAATTTTCCACCCCTTAGTTTCTCCAACATTCTCCTGGAATCTGCCATTAGCTGCAGCATCTAAGATAGCCCTCTGATCATCATAGAGCCCATTATAGAATTGATTGCACAGGCTCCATTGCTCGAACCCATGGTGCGGAATAGATCACACCATCCTCTTGAAACGGACCCATGCTTCATGAAAATCTTCATTAGGTCCTTGCTTAAAGCTCGTGATCTGAGCTCTAATCGCATTGGTTTTCGATGCAGAGAAATATCTTTTATAAAATGCTAGGGCCAGCGAGTTCCAATCAGTGATCCCATGAGCAGCTCGATCCAGATCTCGGTACCACTCCCTAGCAGCATCACGGAGTGAGAATATGAACATCGTCACTTTTACCTGGTCCTGGGTCACACCTGCTGGTGGGGGTATGGAACAACAGTAGTCAGTGAATATCTTCATATGTTTAGCTGCATCTTCATTTGCAGCTCCCCTAAATTGGTTTCTCTCAACCAAGTTAATGTAGGACGGTTTCGCTTCGAATTTTCTATCCGTCCTGGCTGGTAATGCGAATCCCTTATAGAGATTCTCAGCTGTTGGCTCGGAGTGACTGGCTATACTTGCTTCCTGGGCCATCTCTAGAAAATCTGGAGATGTGACAGTCTCAGCTGAAGAAGTAGAAACAGGAGACGAAGGTGGATCCTCCTCAAATAACTCGTTCTCGTAATAACTGGACAGATTACTCAGCTCTTCCTCTGTCGGCAATACTCTAGATGATCGTCTCAACTCACGTAAAGTCCTTTCGATCTCCAGATCTAACGGTCGTAATTCACCACCCTGTGACCTGCGCATAAGAGGAAACTACAAGTAGAATATGAGAATAGTTTAAGGAACAGATATCCCTTAAACTAAGAAAAAGACTAAAATAAAAACAACTAAAAATTAAACAATTGCCTCCCCGGCAACGGCGCCAAAATTTGATACCGTCGTAGAGTATCAAAGATAAATTTATAAATCCAAACTACTACTATAGCTAGTGGCAGTCAGGGTCGAACCACAGAGAGGCGATGTAATTAATAGTTGTCTAGTTTTAGTCTAAAGTAACAATTGTGAGGGGGTTTGATTTGAATAGTTCTATAACTAATGGTGACAAAACTTAAAAGTAAACTAAGCAAATAAATGAGCTATTAAAGAAAATAGGTGAAATCAAATATTAAAAGAATGTTAAGATGGTCGGTTCACTGTAGTTTCGACGGCGGTATCCTAGGTAAGTCTGAAATAATCACGTAAGACGGGAAATTAAGAAGTCCTCTCGGTCCATTCTTAACAGGTAGCATCTTTCGATCTAGCTACGGGTCCCTAATATCACTAGTACTGACTCTCGCCCTGAAAAGTGATTCATAGAAGCCTAAGTTAACTTATCTCTCGATCTTATTAATTTATTCGTCTTAATTAAGTAGTCTATTTCCCTCCCCTATCTTTCAATCTATCGGGTCGGTCAATTCCTAAGCATTCAACTAGTCGCGTGCACTCGATTCGTCAAATATAGCAATTAAATTAATTAAGATGGAGCTAATCTCACGTGAGCCGGTCGATCGACCAGGTTAGGCAGTCGATCGAGCATGGCGTGACTCAGGTTTACGAAATCTACGCCACCTACACTACATGTCCCCTACATCCTAGCACGAAGGGTTTAGCTACTCATGATAAAATTCATAACAACAATGAAATTAATAATTAACGAAATTTGAAGCATGATTAAATAGACTAAACAAATAGGATGCATAAACGAAATAAGGCTTGGGAAACTACTCTATGCAATTCTAATCTATGAACGAATAAAGATAAACTGAAATTAAAGAGTCGGAATTACCGAATGAAAACAGGAGGAAGAATCCCAAAGCACGAACTTTATTAAGGAAGATAAAACTAATTGTATTGAATGATTATGAAATCTAATGCTAAACTCGATATTGAACCCTAATTATTTCCCTAAAATTCGATGATATAACCCGATGCCTGTTCTGAAACATAGGGTTCACGTTATATAGGAATATAGCGTGATTCTTATTCTTAAAACCTAATTACAATTGGGCTTCTGACTTCTTGTCCTTTTAATTTGCGTCAGATTAAAATAGCGGTCGATCGACCACTAAGACCGGTCGATCGACTAAGATGCGCTGTACAGAAGCTTCTGACAATCGTGCTCTGGTCGATCGACCATGTAGGTCAGTCGATCGACTGATTTAGCTGGTACTTTGCTCCAAAAGCCTCGTAAAGTTGTCTTTCAGGCCTCGATACGCGCACCAAGTTTGCTTCCCGAGTCTTTACTCCATGTCAAATGCAATGTTAGGTACTCGGGGATGGATTCGGCTCGATTTCCGCTGGATTCTTCACATTTCTGCAATATTACACAAAAACACGAAAGTAGACGGAAATAGGGAAAATAGTAGCATAAACTACATAATTGAGCTCTGAAATGCGTGTAAAATATGGTGTAAAACATCATATTTAGGACACGCATCACACACCTACTCCGGTTATAGAACAATTGCCAAATTTTCCGGAGGTAACTTTCTTAACCGATGCTCATAGGAATGCATTTTTTATCCCTTGCTAAAAAGACTATTGTGGCTACCAAGTTTATTTGTCAAGACACTTTGGAAAAATTGGGTGTGCTTGAGCGAACTAGAGCATTTTTCGAGTCCATGAGGTTGTTAACCCTTTTTGAAATGGAAGAATTGACTTACCCTTCATTGACCATGGAGTTCATAAGCTCCTTGAAGGTGTATAAGATAGAGACTCGAAATTATGTTGAATTCCGTCTTGAGAACAAGAGTAGAAGCATGAGTAAGACCGATTTTGGTAAAGTCTTTGGTCTATTGAAATATGATCATTTTGAGAAAAATCCTTTGAAGTATGATGCCGCACCCCTTTGGAAAGCTATTACCGGTCGAAAATTTGATTCTTTCCGGGAGTGACATGCTTTATATGTTCACCATCCGGGCATAAGAGTATGACACAAGTTTGTGGGCAATACCTTGATTGCTAGAAAAGGCACCAACCACTTCACCGAACTTGATTTTGTCTACCTTGAGTCCTTCATGAATATCAATGGAAATTTCACCAAAACGTACAACATTCTTCAACTATTGCTTGATCGGTGGCTTGAGATTGATAATGGTAAAGATGGAGCGGCCTTCATTGTAAACGACGGCTTGGTAACGAGGCTAGCTAAGCACTTTAACCCAAATTTCAACAAAGATAACACCTACAAACCGGATAAAGGGAGCAACCTCCTTGATATGAGCACTATGATCAACAAATTCCATTGGGTCAAGAATGACAATCTTGACAATAAATATGAGTGGCTCATCAAAGAAGCTAAGTCCTTTGTCTTGCCTAGCAAGATTTGCCGTATCTCCGTCTGTAGACCAAACTACCTATTGCCCGTCTCCAAGGAAGCCGAAGTGATAATTAAGCAACATAGGGAACCAATTGCAAAGCCCTCCTCCTCCACCATTGTGACTCCACCCTATCCCTTTGCCTACCAAGAATTCAAACCAAGTAGCTCTAATGTCATGGTAGGCAACGACTATTTGACCCAACTAATGTAACAAATGCATAAAGAAGCTCACAATGATCGGGTGAATGCTTATCGTGCCCAATATCCACCCCTTCTACATCTAGCTAGGCAAGGACTTCTTAATCCTTCATGTCCTTTGCCTAGTTGGGCGGATAAGGAGGTATTCTTCCCAAGTGCTTCTCAAGATGCCGAAATGGATAGTCGGGTGGGTAATGGAAATGAGGTTGTTGTTTTTGAAGATGGGGAAGGTAATGATTCATGCCAAGAAGAAGAAGAAGAGCGAGGTTCAAGTTCCAATGATGATGATGAGAGTGGTGAATCCTCCGGGTCAATGGAGGTGGATGATGAAGAAGATAATGAAGATGTTGATGATAATTCCGATGATGATGATGACGACGACAATGATGCCGGTGATGAGGATGTCGCAATGAGCGACAATTGAGGGTTGACAAGGCTATTTGGAGGATACCAGATATGCGGGGTTGATCACTTGACTTCAACCTATTCCATTGTGAGTTTCTTACACATCCTTTAGCTTTGCTTTTATATCTTGTTTTAAAATTTTAATCTTGATCATTTGTTGAGTCAATCTTGACTCTTGGTAGTTTTGAGTCCTAGCAACACTTAAAGGACTCCCACCTCGGTTCTATTGAGGTGTCTCATTTATTGTTACCATTTGAAAATCCAAAATGACAATTAGAATCATGCATTGCATCCTTGCCTTGTGCATGCACTTCCCTATTTTGACACTAGAAATAGTGTTTTGATTGGTTTGGGGAAGTTCAAACACAAGGAATGGGAGTTAATCCAAATTAGCTCTCCAACCAATAAAATCATGCATCATATAGAATAGAGTAGAATGCATTCACTTGTTTTATATGTCATATAGTTTGCATATTAGTGTAGAAATCATGCATTTTCATTTAGCTTGCATTGCATAATTTCCTATCGTTTTGGCCATTGAGGGCAATGCCCATACTAGTGTGGGGATGGGAAATTCTAAATTAACTTTGAAAATAAAAAACGATAAAAATTGAAAAATTTCGAAAAACACAAAAATATGTTCTTTCCTTTATAGTGTAGAATTGTATATTATGTATATAATTGTGTTTGTTTGTCCTCTTATCACATTGGATCGACTACGCCACATCCGAGGCATGAGGAATATGAACACCGCGTGGTATGATCTTTCCAAATCTCCTTTTTCCTCTCTATGTTAATTACTATGTGGCTTTATTTTGGTTGATGCGGTACAAACCAATGTGATCTTAGGAGTTGCATGTAGTTTATTTGGTATACTAGTTGATAGAAGCATATGTATTAGGTTGTATAAATGTTAGTTGCATCTGGCATGTAGTTGCATTTTAGGAAAATTTTGTGAAAACATCTATTTGTGAAACTTGACAAGTGTATATAAGGCCCTTGTAGATACTTTTTCTTCTTGAGACTTTGCTCATTAGAATACTTCCAAAATACTCTAGGATGTGTCAAGCTAGTATCCTTTGACCCATGGACTAAGGCCTAGTCAAGAGTAACTTATGATGTGATGAGTCCTTGGCTACCATTTATTCCAAGGTGACCCTTGAAACCATGCAACCATATTTCACTTCTATCATCATTTTTGTTAACAAAAAGGGAATGGGCACAAAAATATCAATTTTAGTTCAAGTACAAAAATGAAAAACAAGAAGTTTGCACAAATTTGCATCAAAGAAAAGAGGAGTACAAAAAAAAGAACTCCTATGCTTCAAATAAAAGCACCCTTGTTACAAATTGGGGTGACTTTGAAAATGTTCAAAAAATGCAAAAGTTGAAAATTGTCAAGCATCAAATTGCCAAACATCAAATAAATGACAAACGAAATTGTTTTAAAAAATGTCAAATGCCACAAGAAATTGGGGGGGAATAACAAAACCAAAAGCAAACTCCCACTATGAAACTCAAAAGCATATTGATCCCTTTTTCCATTGATCCCACTTTTGTGCATGGTAGAGAGGGGACGACCCTTCTTCTTGTCTAGGCAAGAAGGGGAATTCCGCGATCCTACAGTGTTTCTAACATCATAGGGAGACTACTCTTGACAAAAGCATTTAGCGATTGAGGACAAAGGTACCCTAGCTTGACACAACTTGGAGGTGATTTGTTGGTATCCTCCTAGGTTTAGTAACTTGAAGAAACCATATTTGTAATGGAATGTGTACCCTTAGATTGCTTCCCTTCTAGATAATTTCCGCCACTTAGATGAGGAAAGTGGCTATTCATTTTTGTAGATGCATCCATTACTTGTTTTGTGTGCTTAATGATTGGATGTATCGCCATTTTGGCAAGTCCCACCTTGCCTTGCAAGAAGGCATCTTACCTCATGGATGTCTTGTTGTGAGTTGAAGGGGCGGAGTGAGACCCGCTAATTATCTCATCTCAGCTATATTAGTAGGTTAGTTTAAATAAAGGTCATAGTTTTAGTCACCTCTTTACTCGGGACGAGCAAAGGTTTGGTTTGGGGATGTTTGATGTGACTCATATTTGAGCGCATTTAGTCCCCGAATTAACCTTGTTCCCGTACTTTCTAGCACCTATTAGGGTAATTTCTTATCTTTAGTTTCCCATTTCGCATATTCTTTGAGGTTTTGTGTCCTTGGTAGGAGACGATCGTTAACCTTGCATTTATGGAGCGGAATGGAGCTAAATGGACCGCATCTAATGACCAAGCATCGAAGAGGAGACCGACACTAGAGGCCTAAGCAAATAAATAAAGTGAAATGGGCAATGATGAAAATATCCTTGCATCCCGAACACGATCCCCACGGATTGTTAAGGAGCCAAACAAGAAAAGAACCCTGTGCCACGATCCGAGCGACTTGAGCTCAGGACAAGCGTACCAGAGCACGATCCGAGCATCCCGACTGCCAGCCCGAGCGGATCTTCTTACAGGACAAGCCGTGCTTCAGGTGAAGAAGAGCGGATCCTGGTGGGAGTTGCAAGCACGATCCGCGCATGTCCCTCGGGAGTTGCAAATCCTCAAGCTTCTCTTAGGGTCTTAATAGTCATTTAAGCCCTTAGTAACCCTAATCATTGTACTTAATTTTAGTATAAATACCCCATTGTACTACCTAGATTATCATCAACCCTTAATATGAACTCTTAATTAACTCTTAATATCATCTTAATTTAATCTTAATTTAGTTGTAATACACATTTCAATATTAATGACATCTTAATCTTTCCTTAATTTCTCAATTGTTCTTAGTTTTATTTGGGTAATTAGAAGATTATTTGGGTTTATTGGAGGATTGACAACCTTCCATAAATCATCAAGTACTTCTGTTATTCTTTGCTTTATTATTTTGGATAATCTCAATAGGTATAATCTTTTTTTACCCTTGTTTAATCATTGTTAATCACATCATTTATTCATCATGTTTTGCTTTGTTAGTATGATTGACAACCTTATTAGCATGCTAAACTTGATCATGAGTGAGTAGTCCTTTATCTAGGGTTAATGGGCAATTAGGGGAAACAAACATGAGAATTGATCTATGCTTAATCTAATATGTTTTCATAATTAAATTGCTTGCTTGTTGTAATTTCAACCTATGCACATGTTATGTTTGATGAAATGCGAGCCTATGAATCCTTGCATTTTTTACCCATCTCTTATCTTTTCAATGAGGCTTGTAAGACATAAACAAACTCGAGCCTCATTAGACCATGCATAGAGTTGAATAGGAGGAGACTAAGTCAACTTGTAGGTGTTGTACAGCCTAGACGACTCGGCTTCGGGACCTAAATCTTCCTAGGGATTGTAAGATATACACTAACTCGATCCCATCACAACAATAAGTGCTTGCTTCTATTTGAGAACATGTTTGTATAATGTATTTCCATGAATCCCCTATGAACCTATGACACCCTAGTGCTTTTAATCAATTGTTTACAAACCCCTTTATTTGCTTTACTTTGTTTTCATTAATTTACATTTATCTTGTTGATTAGTTTAGATTACATCTCATCTCAACCCAATTTGTGACACCCTAAGACATAGCTACTTGCAATTGAAAATCCTACATCAATACCCGTCCCTTGGGATCCGACCTTTACTTACCTCTTTACTAAGAGTAGTTTGTGAAGTTATAAATATTGTTTTGGTTGGTAGCTTTTGACGACGAGTTTTTCCCGAACCACTCCGAATCTCAGCAACATTCTTCGGTGATTCCCACTAAGTCACTCCCTCAATCTTGCTAGGATCCACCGACACGCCCTCTTTAGATATCATGTGACCCAGAAAAGCCACTTTCTCTAACCAAAACTCGCACTTAGATAACTTGGCATATAACTGATTATCTCGCAAAGTCTGCAAAACTAACCTCAGATGCTCCTCATGCTCCTCCTTAGTCTTAGAGTAGACCAAGATGTCATCAATGAAAACGACCAAGAACGGGATGAAAATCTGGTTCATAAGATCCATGAAAACCGCTGGTGTATTCGTCAACCCAAAAGGCATCACTACGTACTCATAGTGACCATAACGTGACCGAAAAGCTGTCTTAGGAGTATCCTCATCTGCTATCCTCAACTGATGATAACCCGACCATAAGTCGATCTTAGAAAACACTCATGTGCCACTCAGCTGGTCAAAAAGATCATCAATCCTTGGCAAAGCATACTTGTTCTTCACCGTGACATGATTCAGCTCCCTATAGTCGATGCATAGCCTCATGCTCCCATCTTTCTTTTTCACAAACAACACTGGTGCTGTCCACGGTGACACACTAGGCCGGATCTACCCTTTGTCTAACAGGTCATTCAGCTGCTTCTTCAACTATTCCAACTCCTTAGGTGCCATACGGTACGATGCTTTAGATATAGGACCCGTCCCCGGTTTGAGCTCAACGTTGAAGTCGATATCCCTCTTAGGTGGTAACCCCGGTATATCATCTGGAAAGACATCACTAAACTCCCCAACCACATGTATATCAGATGCCGTCAACTTCTCCACACGCATATCTCTCACTTGGCAAAGAACCAAGGGACACTTCTTCCTTAGACATGACTTTAAAGTCACCACAGCGATAAACTTACACTTTGGTCTCACCACAAACCCCTTATATGATACCCTGACACCCTTGGGACCCTTTAAGGATACTTTCTTTTGTCTGCAATCTATCTTAGCATCATACTTACCCAACCAGTCCATCCCGACGATGAACTCAAACACATCCATAGGAAACTCTAACAAGTTGACTGGTAAGCCTACCTCCCCTACCAACATGGACACATCTCTATACAACTTAAAACAAGACTCCGCCTCCCCAGAAGGTATAAACAAACTATATTTTAAAAGTTCATATTCTCCTAAACCCATAGCTAAGGCATGACCCCTAGACACAAAAGAATGGGTTGCCGCTGGGTCAAACAAAACGAAAGACGGTGTATTATGAATAAGAAAAGTACCGGTAAACACATGAGCATTGTTCTCTGCCTCCTGTTTGCCCACCATAAAGCGCTTCCCACTGCTTTTCTAACCCCCACCCTAGACCGTGGTGTTCGAAGTAGTCGGCTTAGCTGCCGAGTTCTGAGTCACACCGTTGTTCGAGCGCTGATAGGATCTTCCACTGTTGCGGTTGAAACCGCCGTTATTGTTGTTCTGCCCTCCACAATTGCCCCACAACCCAGATGGCCTGTTGCTAGAAAACTTCTGGCTCGAAGCCTGAGAAAAGTTCCCCTGATAAGTTCCCGGAAAGCCTCCTCCAACTCTAGCACTGGTACAATCATGCCTCTTGTGATCCACTCCGCCAAAGTTGAAGCAGGTAAGGTTGGAGTTGTCACTAGTACTCCGACCACCACCTCTTCCCCGCGCTCGAGATCCCCCTGTATATCCAGACCCTCCAAAAAAAGCCCTAGACTGACCATGGTTGCTTTTCTTGTGGCCTGACTGATTGCCACTCTAGCTCTCTACCTTTCTCTTTTCAACGTTTATTTCCTTAGCCTCCTTGGCTAATTCCAACAACCTCTCACCATGCCCATCTCGTGTATATACTTCTTTCAGATTGGTAAGTATCCCAGCTGGTAATCTATCCATGATCTTAGGTGCCAACCCCTTTTCAAAACGAAGAGCTAAACCTCGCTGACCCAGCTGCATATCCTTTGCGTAACGTGACAACTCTAGGAACCGGTGATACTACTCCGTGACAGTCATATCATCAGCCATGGTGAAAGAATCAAATGCAGCCCTCAGCTTATGACGGATGTGCTCCGGCACAAAATGCTCCCATATAGCGCACTTTTGACATGCCCATAATATAACATCGTATCCCTAGTCCTTGTAGTATGCTCTAGAATCCTCTTTCATATTCTGCCACCAAACCAGCCTCGCCTCTTGTAGTACGCCACCAGTTCCATCGCCATCTCCGCCGGACACTTCACAACTTCAAGAAGACTCTCCATCTCGCGGTGCCAGTTATCGAGCAGATTAGGCTCACCAGTGCCCTCATAAGTTGAAGGGTTGAAGCAAGCAATGATGGTGGTTACATGGGTTGTGTCCACCGATTTCTCACCTCCCTTTCCCACGTTCTTAAGAGCCTCCATGAGCGCATCTTGCTGCTCAATCATACGGGCGACCTCATCCATAATCATCTCAGTGGCTTGGATGTATGCTGCTGACTTCTTTGGCGGTATTTTGAGCTGATAGAAGTAAGGAAACGTAAGCACATAGCCTACGACTCAAAATAAACAAGACCCTCCGCCAAAGAAGTACTCGGTCGAGTATGGTGAAATACTCGGTCAAGTATGGACTACTCGGTCGAGTAACACTACTACTCGGCCGAGTATTCCACTCCAGTAGCCAACGTCAAAAACACAGAGAACATACTCGGTCGAGTATGTATGTTACTCGGTCGAGTATGCCTCACTCGGTCGAGTATGCCTATTACTCGGCCGAGTGATCACAACCAGTAGCTACTACTACTTATATACCAATGAACACTCGGTCGAGTGCTTGGTTACTCAGCCGAGTATCCCCTACTCGATCGAGTACCTGCCCTGCTAAGCTGATTCATGCAAAAAACGAGCTATATACTTACGATAACATACTTTATCATGCTCAACTACGCAATTCACTTCTCATATACCACCATGTTCAAATTACGCAATTCACTTTTTATTTCATCCAACAACTTCACAAGATTCATAGCTACAAGTAAAACACACATAACTTTAAATATACAACGGTCCCCAAGACACCCCCATGTCTCCCATGTCTTTGCGGTAGCTCCAAACAACTCTCCCCGGGTTCATTTTATTTAGACTCCCTATATTCATTAGGTTCATTGGTTTTAGGTTCCAGAATCATCGCTCTGATACCACTTTGTAACACCCCACATACCAAGGTGCCTTACCAAGGACCACCCTAGCATGAGAGACTATTACCATCTCGCTTGCCCGAAGATAGTATATCAAAAGAAACCATTCCACAACATTTATTAAAGTATATAAGTTAATGTTTAGACAGTTCCAAACACCAAACCAAAGAAATGTTTACTACTACTCAAAACAACTGAAATCTAGAACAGCTAATCTCGTAACAGCGGAAGCTAGACTCGAAGTGATGACTCCCCATCTCGTCCCCATAGCTAAAGAGCATCATCACCTATCACAATCTGCTCACCTCCCCGATTGGATCACCACAGATTTTACAAAAAAACAACGGGGTTAGTTCACTGCATAAACAATATAAGACAAAGTACAATAAAGATACACAGTTGTTTCACAATCCATCTCCAACTCCCAATCACACCTCACAACTGACTACACACTAAAGTGTGTAGCCCTGCCAGTGGGGGACCGCAGCCTTGACCACCTAAGCCCCGCTCATCACACGAGCGAAAACCCATGTTCATTAATGTGCACATCCCCTCTTGTGGCTGGTTCTACAAAAGGCGAATCAAGGGCGTGAAGCCACTCCCGCAAGTGACTCCACTCAGCCGAGGATGCACCTTGCAAACATCATCAACAATCACCTCAACTCCAATACTCTATACTCCAATCAACCAACAACGATCAACCAACAATATTAATTATATCAATTAAATCATAACAATATATCTTAAATCAATTATACAGTCAACTGAGTAGGGAAACCCTACCTTAGCACTCGATTTAGTAAGGAAACCCTACTTTAGCACAAATCTAAAACGAGTCAATCAAGAAAGCTAGAACGGCTCCTCTATGAAATCTCAACCTAACAACAACCATACAATTCCAATCACAATCATGCCAGAATCCCTTTTTCCCCAAATCACAAAACTAAGGTAAACCCTAAAAGACAAATTGACAAAACTTGTAGAACTAGAGGCTTACCGACACAATCGATGCAAGGGAGAAATGAACAAGACTCACGAGCAATCCATAAACTTGAGAGAGATTAGAGATGATTAGAGTTACGTTTGAAGGTTTAGTTTTTGGTAAAAATTAATTATAAAACTGTAAATCTCATTTTATAACTCTAATCCTCTCTAAATCAAACCGCGAAAATAAACATCGTCAGACCGGATACTCGGTCGAGTAAAAATTATACTCGGCCGAGTATCCCCTACTCGGTCTAGTATTCCCATACTCGGTCGAGTATTCCTGGACAGTAGCCTGACCAGAAATACACGACGCATTACTTGCCCGAGTAAGCCATATTCGGCCGAGTAACAGACTTAGAAAACCGTAGTATTACAGTAAAGGCGAAGGATCGTCCCAAGCTCAACAAGGTGGCATAACAAAAATGATTTTTGGGAATGAAGTGCTCAAGTCAATTAAAACAAAGAAAGTGGATTTGACTAGTATTCAAAATTTGGCCTCATTTCAATTTCCGCATTTCACATTTCAAAACTTTGAGATGGGGTTTGTCCCTAATTTGCTAGTGTCCTTTGCTTTCGCCAATCGCTTATTAGGTAACCGGTTAACCTCTAGACAATAGCTCTTGGGGTGATAATCACTTTGTCTTTGGGCGGCCGAATTCACAACCGTGTGGGGGCCCAATTCAATGGATCCCGCACCAAAGCACATTGAAGTGGTACGCCTCCATCAAATTTCTTGGCAATTCAACAATTCAAAACATTTGAGGTTTCCTTGACAATAAAAATGATTCCACATCACAAAACTTTTGAAATGAGCACTTTCAAACTTATTAGAGAAAAGTATTTTTGGGTTGCCAAACCACCAAGTCAATTAAGGTCCCCTAAATAGGTTGATCAGGTCCATATCAAATCATAAGGTTGGATAAATGACACACATGCAAACTCTTGACTAGACCTTAGACTATGGGACAAAAGATACTAGTATGACACATCCTAGGGTGTCTTGAGAGTATTCTAGCAAACAAAGTCTCAAGGAGAAACATTATCTACAAGGCCTTATATACACTTGTGAAGCTTCCCAAATAGGCATTTTCATAAATTTTTCTACCATGCAAACTACATGCCATGATGCAACTAACATATATACAACTCTAATACATATGCTTCTATCAACTAAAATGCCATATAAACTAAATGCAAACTCTTAACAACACATAGGTTCATACCGCATCAACAAAAAGTAGCCACATTGTCATTAACATATAAGAAGGAGGAAGGAGATTTGGAAAGATCATACCATGAGGTCTTCTATATCCTTCATGCCTCGAATGTGGCGTAGTTGTCCCAATGTGATAAGAGTGACAAACAAACAAATATATACAATTTTATGCTACAAATAAAGAACATGTTTTTGGATTTTTTAATTTTTTGAATTTTTATCATTTTTTTTTGAAATAAGGGTTAGATGTTAGATGGTTAGATGTTAGAATTTCCCATCCCCACTCTAGTATGAACATTGTCCTCAATGGATAAAACGATAAGAAATTATGCAAATGCAAATGCATGATACTATATGAAATGCATGATTCTACACTAAATGCATACTACATGAAATATATTTATATATGATGCAAAATAAACTATGCTATATGATGCATGCTTTCGATTGGTCGGAGAGCTAATTAACTCGTGTTGCTTATGAATGAATTTCCCCAAACCAAACAAAACATTATTTCTAGTGCAAAAAATAGGGAAGTTTATTCACAAGGCATGCAATGCAATGCATGAAAATTCACTTTGTCATTTTGGATTCTTTATGGTGGGAGCAAAAACGATAGTCACCTCAATGTTACCAAGATGTGAGTCCTTTGATGTTGCTAGGACTCAAAAACTCTTAGCCATCAAAGAGTCCAAAATGACTCTCTAAATGCTCTAAACTACATGTTATACAAGTTATGCAAGTTATGTAATCATGAGATAAAAACAAAGAAAAAGGAGGGGTAGGAGACTCACAATGGTATAGGCTGAGATGGTAATGTAAGCCATCAACCCCGCAGTTGCATCGTCCTCCTTCATACTTTGTCAACAATCAACTATCACTAATGTAATCATCATCATCTTCCACCATGGAACCGGAGGCATCATCATCATCATCTTCACTTGAACTTTCCTCATTGTCATCATGGATTGATTCACTACCTTCCCCATCCTCATCATAAACACCCTCCTCACTCGTAGCTACTGGACATCCCTTTCTTCATCTTGAGAAGCTTAAGGAAAGAACACCTTCTTATCTACCTAATCCGGCAAAGGACTCTTAGGGTCAATAAGTCCTTGCCTAACAAGATGATAAAGTGGTAGATATTGGGCGTAATAGACATTCACCCAATCCTTGTAAGCTTCTCTATGGATATGCTTCATTAACTTGGTCAAATAATCATTTACACAACACTTGGGTCATTTGTTGTGAACTCTTCAAAGGCAAAGGGATAGGTCGGTACAACAATGGAGGAGGGCTCTTCAATCGGATTTTGTTGTTGCTTGATGATGTTCTTGGAAGCTTGGAGACAGGGATAAGGTAGTTGTTTTGGCGAGTGGAAATGCGGCATATTTTCTTTGGCAAGATAATAGAGTTGGCATCCTTGATCATCCATTCATATCCTTGGGCGGAGTTATCATGCCTCACCCAATAGAATTTGTGAATCAATGTGCTCATGTCAAGGAGGTTACCACCTTTAACCGGTTTGTAGGTTTTGTTTTCATTTAATTTCGGGTTAAAGTGTTTGGCCAACCTTGTTATAAAGCCTCAATTAACAATAAAAGCCGTGTTTTCTTTTCCCACTTTGATGTCCATCCACCTCGCCAACAACAATTAGAGAATATTGTAATCATTCTTTTGACTTTTCATGGATATTTATCCTAGACTCCAAGTAGGTAAGGTCAACTTCGGTCATGTGGGCTGCTTCCTTTCTCGCAAACAAGGTATTGGAAATGGACCTATGCCAATACCGAATACCCGGACGATGGATATACAAGGCATTGCATTCTCTAAATGTGGTCAATTCTCTCCCGCAATTGCCTTCCAAAGGGGTTTGACATCAAAATTATGGGGTTTCTTGTGGAAATTCCAATGGTCACGGAGTCCAAGCACCTTTCCAAAATCATCCTTAATCATTCTCCTACTTTGGTTTTCAAGCTGAAATTCAACATATTTTCGAGTCTCAATGTTATACTCCCTCAAAGAACTAATGAATTCCAAGTTTAAGGAGGGGTAAGTCAATTCATTCATCTCAAATAAGGTAGATAACCCCATGGACTCGAAAAATACCTTGGTTTGGTCAAGCACTCCCAATTTTTCCAAAGTATCTTGGCATACAAACTTTGTGGCAATGATTTTCTTTTTTGCAAAAGATTCGAATGCAATTCTATGCTCATTAGATAAGAAAGTTACCTCCGGATAGTCCTTGTGTTGTTCGACCTCCGGTAGAGTTGTAGCAACTTCCTCAATAGCCTCAATAGGCTCCCTTACTTGCTCACTAGCTTGTTCTACTACCACCAAAGCCTTTGATGCTAGAACTTTTTTCCTTTTTGATCGAGTTGGGGATTTTGATTCTTAAGTATTACCTTTTTTTCTTGCCATGATGATTCCTCCTTGCAAATGGTGTCAACAAACCTTTGATAAGCTTGAATGTTCTGCTCTTCTTTCAACTTCAATCAATTTCTCAATCAATTTGGGGTTTTCGAAATTTGCCTCAACCCTAGAAATTTTTGATTGATTTTGGGAATATTTTGATGTTTAATGGTCTAAATGTTGACAAAGGAGTGATTTGAATTGAATTTGAGCAAGTTTGTAATGATTTTTGATGAATTTGGTTGAGTATTTTGTGATTTTGGATGATGGGTTTGATTGCTGTAGTAAGGGAATGTGTTTGTGTATGAAGAAATAAAAATGAGTTTTTGAAGATAGAAATCCCGTGTTTTTCTTGAAGTAGCAGGGGGACGCTCGAGCTATGTTGGGGACGGGCAGATCTTGGTTCAGCTCTTTTGTTAGTTCTTTGGGGACGCCCGTCCTTAGATGAGGTCGAGCGAGCTGAGCTGAGGGACGCTCGTCTTGATATCAGCTCGGGCGGATTCTATTACAGCTCCCTTTTTTTCTTTTCTTTAATCCAATCCCCACGACCTCAGGTTTGCTCGTGGGGATTACCTTCCCGCGACTTTGATTCTTCATTTCTTATTCTTCCATCATGGGGTTGCACTATAAAGGCTTGGTTAGCCTTGACAATTGCTTTCCCACACTTGATCATCACACACTACACATTACAAACACGTTAGAAACCCTCCCTCACTTGCTCTCATATCACAAAGTTTTTTTTTAAAACTAAGGGTTTAAATGACGATTAAACCCCTTAAATGAGTTTAACGCCTTGCAAGTCCCGCTTAGAAATGCACGACCTCCCTTTGATGGACGCCCATGATATAACGAAAGACGCCCATCCTTCTTACGGAACGCTTGGGTTGAGTCTTAGGGACGCCGGTCCTTCCCTTTGGGACGCTCGGGCTACTTCTGGGACGCCCGTCTCAAAGGGCAGCTTGGCTTCTTCTTCATTTGGCTGCCTCATGATCCGTGGGGATCATTGAGGAGCCGTGGGGTCCTTCATCATTGCCCAAATACTTGTTTTATTGACTTAGGCCTTTAGTATTGGTCTCCTCGTTGTTGCTTGGTCGTTAGATGCGATCCATTTAGCTCCGTTTTGCTCCATATAAGCAAGGTTAGCATTCCTCTCCTACCAAGGACACAAAACCTCATAGAATATGCAAAGTAGGAAGTTAAAGATAAAGAACGACCCTAATGCATGCAAGAAAGCATAGGAATGAGGCTAGTTAGGGGATTAAATGTGCGTAAATACGAGTCACATCAGTCGATCGACTTAGAGTTAATTTGTGCGTGGGTGTTGCTTGAGCATCGCTACTCCATATTGTCGAGTGTGTTATCATTTCAGTTATATAGTTTGTTAAATGTTGCATATTGTCATTTCTCTTATTTATTAATGCTGCTGGGATATTGTTAATTCGTTGAGACGCGTATTGTGAATAGTTGTGCATAGCACGGAGTGTGCTACTGCCAGTTATTCATACCAAGAGAGTTGCTACTACTAGTTGAGATAGTATGGGGGTACTACTGCCAGACAGTTAACACGGTGTTGAGGGGGTTGTGCTACTGTTGGTTATAGTTGAGCATAGTAAGGAGTGTACTACTGCCAGTTTATACAGATGAGTATAGCACAGTGTTAAGGGGGTTGTGCTACTGCCAGTGATTTCATGGCTTTGTACCTGGTATGAATAAGTAAGGTGATGATGGAATGAGATCAGTTGATTAACTGATTATACTACTGTTATTGTTTTATATGTTGTTTAGTTTATTTCTACCCAACCATTGCCTGACTTGGTTTGTGTCTTGTGTCAAATTGTTACCTATTTCGGGGGTGACCTTTTATATGACCATTCAATATTCTGATTGAATGAGGAGCAGTTATTAAAGCTGGTGCAGATTAGTAGTTGTTTAGGTTGTTGTGCTGGGGTGTTGGAGGAATGACATGAATCGAGCTCGAGTCTAGTTTTCACTATTATTTAGTTAATCACATTATTACTTTTTTAAAAACTGAGTTTTAAGCTACTTATATTTTGACAGTTGGTGTAAACTATGTAACACCCGGTTTGAGATGGTTTTATTATTTATGACATAATTTCTATTTAAAGTAATTTTGATTGTTTTATTTGATAATCATTGCATCGGGAAACCAAAATGGTAACAATTCAGTTTAATCGGGAATGTCTTGCTATAGGCTCATACTTAAATAGGGGGTGTTACAAAGTGGTATCGGAGCGAAACATCCTAGAGCAAAAACAAATGAACCTAGGTTGTGTCTAAATAAAATGAACACCGGGTAGTAGTTATTAGGAGCCCCTTTTAGCTCAGTTAGAGAGACGTCCCTAGTTTGAGTTAAGGGCCTATTAGCTTTGAACCGGACATCGCGACGACGTTAAGGAGCGTGGGTAGATAGAGTGGATGATATATGGTAGTTTTTAATGTATGGATAGTGTATGGTTTATGAGTATGATATGTAATACATTGAGATTCTGTAACTTTATTGTGGTAAGCTATGTTAATGGTCGCAAAGAGAAAGTATTTTGTAGTGGAGTTATGATGGTGAATGAAAAGAGAAGTGTATGTGGTGGAGAACTGCTAAGGAATGTTATAATGCGGTTCATTGAGTAAATTGTAATTTTGTTGAAGCATGATAAAAAAAAGATGAACTAGTATATGAAGTTGATTTATACGATGAGGTTTATAATTGATAGTTAAAATAGCACGTAAGTATGAAATTGTATGGTATGTTATGCTTTTTTTTTTTGGTGAAATGTTAAAACTTTTATTAATAATATTCATGTAGTACATCACCATATACCGTACATTTTCCAACTACACTACATAATCAGGGTACAAAAACTCATAACCACAAATTTAAAACATCACACCAATCATTCTACACCATTCTTTTGCAGCATCATTCATAACATATCCATATCTGTTCTTAAGTCTAACACTGATATTATACTTCACCTGTTGCACCACCTTTGTCGGATGAGTTACTATCTGTTCAACTCGGTAGCGATTCCGTTCCATCCAAATCAGATAAATCAGAGCAACCACAGCAGAATGAATTACCTGCTTCTTTATCATAGATTTCACTTTCAACTGAAGACACCATCTGAACACATTCTGTGCAGGAATACGACTGCCCAGCCAAGTATTCATCAATTGGATGCATCTGTTACTATAAGCACACTCAAAAAAGAGATGCTCATGAGTTTCAGAGGCCATACCACAAAGATCACATCTCCCATCTACTGTAATACCATGCTGCCTAAGTATATCCTTGGTTGATAGCCTCCTCAAAGCATACAACCAAGCAATAAAAGAGTGTTTAGGTACGTTCATTCTGTTCCATACCACAGGATACCAATCTAATTTAGGTATGTCTCCCCTTATCCACTTGTAACCAGATGTAGGAGTGTAAACCCCATTTTTAGATCCCCACATGCCATTCACATACCCTACTTTCACCCGTTCTTTCACTTTACAAATTTGACGCCAAGTCTAACTAGTGTTGATAGTAGCTTGATAATCAGACCAGTCCTGCTGCTTCATATAAACATAGTTTACCCACTTAATCCATATGTGGTCCTCCTTATAGGCTAACCACCATGTATACTTTCCTATCATAGCAACATTCCAGTCCTCATTGTGAACAATTCCCAGACCTCCCTTTTCCTTTTCATTACAGACATCCTCCCAAGCAACAGAAGGGCTCTTAGAGTAAGAGTCAGTCCCCTCCCATAAATAGTTCCTACATATGCTCTTGATTTTCAGAATGATTGCCTTAGGGATGATGAAGATCCTAGCCCAGTAAGAATATAACTGAGATAGGACAGCTTTGACAAGTAACATTCTGCCTGCATAACTTAATTTCCTGGTGTCCCATCCTTTAATTTTACTTACCATCTTTTCAACCAATTTGGAAAAATCTCCAATAGCAATCCTCTTCTAGGAGATAGGAATCCCCAGATATCTGAATGGAAAATTTCCTAGTTGAAAGCCAGATATTCTCAGAATTTCCTGAAGGTCCCCAGTCTGAATCCCATTACAATATAGCTCAGACTTCTCCTTATTAATATCTAGCCCAGAGGCTGCAAAAAAGGTTAGGAATTCCCTGAGTATGGTTTTGAAAGAACTCGGGTCTCCCCTGCAGAATAATAGTCGGTCATCTGCAAAGCACAAATGACACAATTTCAGCATTCTACACATTGGGTGATATCTTAAATCTCTCCTTTGAACCACTAAATCCAAGATTCTAGTGTAATACTCCATACAAATGGTAAAGATCAAGGGGGACATAAAATCCCCCTGCCTTATTCCCCTTTTCCCTTCAAAGTAGCCAAAACAACAACCATTAATAGACAAGGTATATGTAGGAGTAGAAATGCACACCATCATTAGCTCTATCAATTTCTCAGGAAACCCCAAAGCCCTTAACATATGCTCAATAAATTGCCATTCAATCGAATAATAAGCCTTCCTTAAATCAATTTTCATGATACTTCTAGGAGAACAAGCTTTTCTATTGTATAACCTCACCAAATCCTGACAAGTTAATATATTGTCAACTATATCCCTCCCCTTTATAAAAGCACTCTGATTAAGACTTATGATATCAGGCAGTACAGCAGCAACCCTAGTGCAAATGATCTTAGTAATGCACTTATACAATACATTACATGTAACACCCGCGAATTTCTCTTTTTGACATTTATAGTTTAATTAACCATTCTATTGTTTTATTTATACCTTAAATCATTTAATTTAATTAATTTCACTCTTAAACGTAATTTTTATAAAAACTACATTTTTATAAGCTTGTTTATATTAACATATATATTTTTAATCGGATAGTATTAATAGTGATATTATTAATAATTGCTTTCCGTCTTAAGTTGATATAGATTTGAGACTTTTTCCCGTCTAGCGTAAGACCGTCACATTTTCATATATGAGGCTAATTTATTCGGACCAACCCGATTCCCTACACATACTCACTCATCTTATCTCTAAACTTCATATATTATTATATATTATTATTATTATTATTATTATTATTATTATAATCTACCCCTAACCCCACCTTCCTCATCACTTTCCCCTACCCCGTCCTTTTTCTTTGTTTTCGAACAACAACAGTAGCAGCCACAATAACAAAGCAACAGCAACCACCATTTCCGCCTCCTTCAACCTCCATTTTCTCCCTTATTTCTCAACCAATTTTCATAAAATTTACTCCATTAGCTTCCCCTCCTCATTCTCCTTCTTCCTATATAAAAAAGAGCCAAGCTTTCATCCGGTTTCATTTCGGCCGTCTTTCAAAGATGCGGTTTTTGGAGCTAATCTCTTCCATTTTGGGTCTAGAATCACCCTTGGACGGTTCCTTGGACGTTTAAGAGCTCATAAACAGGTAACGGTGATAGCTTACTCGACAAAGTGTCGGAATTTCGCCTTATAAACTCGTTTTTAGCTTATGTGTGTGTTAAAGTTGCATCCTTTTCACTTTATTTCACTTGTATGGTTGAGTGTGTGAGTTTAGGAGGCATTTTACATGTTTGTCCGACTGTTTTCATAGCTTATTTCTCCTGTGAGATGGGTTGTTTGTGCGCTATATGGATTCATCACATATTGAAAAGGCTTTGAATGTTTTGAGGAGACTAAGCAAATAGTTGGTAAAAGCATTATCATTGGGAACTTATTATTGACCAAACGACTTATGAGGTAGCTAATTCATAGTTAATGGGTATTAGCCAACTAGATTTTAGTGATTATAGATTTTACATGGTGTATTTAACAAGAGATAAAAGATGGTCTGCAACACTTGAACGAGAGCAATTATTTGGGTTTAAATGAGTTTTTGTTTGTCCTATATGATGAATTTTCTCACGCTGCAACTGTGATGCAATATTTGAAGTGCCGATTTTGGTTAGACTTTGAGCTTAGGCTTGTCATTGTACATAGAACCTGATTTGGGCGTTGTTGTTGTGGGTACATTATCGAATTTCCGTCTCGTGTTTTATATAACATAATTCGTTAAATATCGTTTATTTATATATTTTTCTCACATGAATTATAATGGTGGAATTTCGTTATTTAATTATTTTTCCGTCTTAATTTTGGATCCAACATGGGTGCTCTGGATGGGTTTACGAGAATCCGAAATTGGGCTTGTTCTATACTTCATGTTTTTGGGTCATACGGTGTTGTATTGTATCTATTTGACCTTGACATGTTTAATTTGTTGGGCTCAATTGATTTTAATTGTTGGGCTTTATGTGAGTAAATGGTTAGACTTCTTGTGACTAAACTTTTGGGTTGTACATGATTAAATGTTTGGGCTTGTTGTATGCCATTTATTAGATTCTATATAAATCTTATGTTGGGCTTCACATGATTTTGTTGTTAGGTCTAATAGATTCCATTTGATGGGTCGTGTAGTTGTCTCTTTCCAAGTTGATTCGTATCGCTTGGTTGAGTCGTATTCTTGATAATGCCTTTATACTATACCGTTTTGCTTGACATATCTTTACGCCTCTTTCGGACTGTTCTGCCGATTGTGGGTTTAGCTCATATTTTCCGCCTCTTTCGGACTGTTTCGCGATTGTGGGTTCTCGACTTCCGTTACGTCGATCGAGTCTTGGATGCGGACTGCTCGCCGCATGTCGAATCGGGGACCGTTACGCCCGAGAGTCGGCGATTTAGACTAGGACTGAGTCTTGGGAGTACCATTGTCGTCCTACCAGGGGAATTATATTTTGATATATGAGTAGTAAAGGTCTTGCTTGGTTGTAGATATTGGTATTTGTCTGTTGTTTATCTTGGTCCTATTGGATACTAGGGGTGAGTTATAAGCCCTCTAGTTGCGATATGATCGTCGGGATTGATGTTCCCATCCGTTCTTATGGTGAGATGCAAGCTATAAGTATGAATGGGAGATTAGTAGCCACGTCCCGTACAATGTTTGCTAAGTGGTTTTCCAAGTAATGGCTACAATTTCTATTCTTGTAAATTGCATTGGTTGATCCCTTACTTAACTGCTTCACATGATTCGAATTCTAATCTCATATCTATGTTGTATTTTCTTGAAAGGCGTGCTTTTATATAAATGACCGTACTCTTGTCTTTCGTATTATCTAATTGTCTCACATGATTAGTTGAATCTCTATCATGCTAATGTTGATCTATCCGGTCCCATCTCATTGAATTGCCATGTTTACATATAACTTGATATTCACATCTTTTGTAAGTATCTTACATGACTTACCTGTTTTAGTGCTTTGTTATGTTCGTTTCGACATTTTGTGGCTGGGAGAACCTTGAGTTACTCCCCACCGATGTGCGTTCATGTTTATATGAATGACAGGTATTAGTGATGCATTCATGGGGTGAAGACATGTGTGAGCTAGCGAGCACTTCGGCCTAGTAGTTGGTTTATTAGGATTGTTTAGACCTACCTTTTATTGTATTGTCATTCGAGGGATATATTTTCCCTCACCTCGACTATTACGTTTGTATAATTTAAAATCTTTATTTCCGCATTCTTTATTGTGTTTTGTATTTTAACAAACCCGCGCTTTAAAATTTAAAAGTTTCAAAAATTCCCTATTTTCCGCTTGAATTTATAAGTTATACTTTCCGCTTTATCGCGGGGTGTCACAGTTGGTATCAGAGCCTATGTTGCTCCCGACGCACACACGTGTACCCCAAATTTAAATTTGAACTTGACCTTGAATAATGAATGAGAGATGGGTAGACTTAAGGACCTAAGGTGGTAGTCTGTAATGTGTTTGCTCCTTGTTAGGTTCTAACATGTTTGTTGATTGTCATTTAATATCTGTTGTGCCTTTGGATCATGACCGTGAACTTACAATGTGGTGATCAAGATTTGGTGCCTATTGTTGAGAATTGAAGATTTGTTCAACCTTTGAAGAATGCTTCTACTTCCTCGAAGGTGTTTCTTATTCTTTGTGTATCTACCTTATTATTTATCTCTTGGTGCTTATCCTTCTTCTAAACTCTCTTCTGTTTTACTTTGAAAGTTACTCTTGTACCATCTTAACTAGTCCTTTGTTCCCTGCTTATCCCCCTTTAACGCCTTTTTATAGTACTCCCTCTTTTAAGGAATGTTGACCTTGGTTGGAAATTTTGACTTTTGAGGAGATTGTTTGTGTTTGACCCTTAATCCTGGTTTTGAGAGGATTTGATGTTGGAAAGACTTAGGTAGTGTGATGAGACATACTTGACGGTTCTTATACCTAGATCCTTGATAGAGTGAGTATATTTGATTGATGGATTTTGTGTGTCAAGTGTGAGTTGCGTTGGTTACTAAGGTTATAGAACCTGGCTTTGTGTTTATGTTTGGGATACTAGTGCTTAGTACTTGACCTAAGGTGGATGAAATTGAATGGTGAAATTGAGGATATATGATTGACTAAGTCAAGTTTGGGATTAACTTTGGTAGTTGCCTTGAATATGAGGGTTTAATGTTTGTGTCCCCATGTGAGAAATGTTAAATGTGGGATTATTGGTTGGTTTAAGTGAGTGATATTGATTACTACTTGAAGTATGGTATGAGAGTGAGAGTAAGCTACATTGTTGGGAAGTCTTAGCACTTGTTTTAGTAACTAGAAAGGATAGAAGGGCTCGAGATTCTATTGATTTTTCGGACTTTAGGGTTGGCATGCTACTACCTTGTTTTGAAATGAGAATCTTGTGGAATATTTGAGGAACCTTTTCTGGGAATTTAGAGCTTGGTGTTGGGATTTTTGATTGAGGGTTTTACTTTTTGAGAAACCCATGGTTGACATTAGTTGGATATGAGTATAGCTTTGTTGGAAACCTTGACCAGTTGACCTTGATCTTGTGGAAGATGTTGGTGGATGTTTGAGGATTTGGAGTGATGAAATCACACTTATAGTGGAGTACCATGTTTCAGGGGATAAATTAGGATGAAGTAACATAAATGATTTGAGGAAATCCTTGGAAGTGTTTTGGTCATAAGTTTTGTCGTTGGGAAGTTTTCGAAACCGTTTAGGCTGATGTTGTTATTTGGGATTCGAGTACTTGGCGTTTCCTTCTTGTCTAATTCCCTTCTTCTTTGATCATAAGCGTTACCGATCACACCTCTCTTTCTCGCTTTATCTTGCTCCTCTTTTAAGTTTGATGCTAGTAACCTATAAAGCTCTATCTTTGACATTCTTGTTGATTTGACTTTGAACCTTGCCTTGTGAAATTCATCATAGCTCTTTTGATTAGTTAAGTTTGAATCCTCTTGACATACTCGTATTTATGATACCTAAGTTCTTCTCTTTTCGTACAATTTCTAAACGTTTCAAGCTATCATTTTTGGTTCATTGTTAAAAATTTCTATTACTCTTACAAAACTTTACCTATTTTAAAAAGGTTTGAAACTAGAAAAAAAAATTGATCTAGTTACCTATTTGTTCTTTGAGTATAAACTCATTTATCATAATTTTAATTGCTAAAACCGAGATTTCTTTAAATTTTATCCAATTTCTGTTAACTTGGATCTATTTATGATTTCTTTGACAAAGTTTAATATCATATTTTCAGGAACTTGACTCCTTATTGAGTTTAAAAGTGAAATCTTCATTTCTATTTTGGCTTTTACAAGAGAAAAATTGAGTAAAGTGCCTTTCTCTTTTGATTTAACGTTGATCGGATGATAGAACTCGTTATTGGAGACGTTTAATAACTTGTTCTACGCTTGTCGGCGAATGATTTTTGTTTTAAATTTGTCTTTGACTTGGAAAGTAAGCGTTCTTGTGTGCACGACAAGAGCAATTTCGTTCCATGAATGAGACTTACACTTTTGAAAACTCTCCGTTAATGTTTTTGAAAGTATTTTGATTTTTGATTTATACAAATGATTTAATTTTCGATCGGGTCCTGTCGGAAAAATTTGGTTGAAAATTTTGAAAGAATTTTAATTCTTACAAGTAACCTTTTTAATGTTTTGGTTAACGATTTTAAAAGTTCAGTTTTATTTTTATAACCTTTCAGTTCTACTTTCAAGTTTCGAGGACGAAACTTTTTAAAAGATGGGGTGATTGTAACACCCGCGAATTTCTCTTTTTGACATTTATAGTTTAATTAACCATTCTATTGTTTTATTTATACCTTAAATCATTTAATTTAATTAATTTCACTCTTAAACGTAATTTTTATAAAAACTACATTTTTATAAGCTTGTTTATATTAACATATATATTTTTAATCGGATAGTATTAATAGTGATATTATTAATAATTGCTTTCCGTCTTAAGTTGATATAGATTTGAGACTTTTTCCCGTCTAGCGTAAGACCGTCACATTTTCATATATGAGGCTAATTTATTCGGACCAACCCGATTCCCTACACATACTCACTCATCTTATCTCTAAACTTCATATATTATTATATATTATTATTATTATTATTATTATTATTATTATTATTATTATTATTATAATCTACCCCTAACCCCACCTTCCTCATCACTTTCCCCTACCCCGTCCTTTTTCTTTGTTTTCGAACAACAACAGTAGCAGCCACAATAACAAAGCAACAGCAACCACCATTTCCGCCTCCTTCAACCTCCATTTTCTCCCTTATTTCTCAACCAATTTTCATAAAATTTACTCCATTAGCTTCCCCTCCTCATTCTCCTTCTTCCTATATAAAAAAGAGCCAAGCTTTCATCCGGTTTCATTTCGGCCGTCTTTCAAAGATGCGGTTTTTGGAGCTAATCTCTTCCATTTTGGGTCTAGAATCACCCTTGGACGGTTCCTTGGACGTTTAAGAGCTCATAAACAGGTAACGGTGATAGGTTACTCGACAAAGTGTCGGAATTTCGCCTTATAAACTCGTTTTTAGCTTATGTGTGTGTTAAAGTTGCATCCTTTTCGCTTTATTTCACTTGTATGGTTGAGTGTGTGAGTT
Source organism: Silene latifolia (assembly GCF_048544455.1). NCBI lineage: Eukaryota > Viridiplantae > Streptophyta > Magnoliopsida > Caryophyllales > Caryophyllaceae > Silene > Silene latifolia. The sequence continues at coordinate 106,740,597 of NC_133535.1, forward strand.
TAGGAGGCATTTTACATGTTTGTCCGACTGTTTTCATAGCTTATTTCTCCTGTGAGATGGGTTGTTTGTGCGCTATATGGATTCATCACATATTGAAAAGGCTTTGAATGTTTTGAGGAGACTAAGCAAATAGTTGGTAAAAGCATTATCATTGGGAACTTATTATTGACCAAACGACTTATGAGGTAGCTAATTCATAGTTAATGGGTATTAGCCAACTAGATTTTAGTGATTATAGATTTTACATGGTGTATTTAACAAGAGATAAAAGATGGTCTGCAACACTTGAACGAGAGCAATTATTTGGGTTTAAATGAGTTTTTGTTTGTCCTATATGATGAATTTTCTCACGCTGCAACTGTGATGCAATATTTGAAGTGCCGATTTTGGTTAGACTTTGAGCTTAGGCTTGTCATTGTACATAGAACCTGATTTGGGCGTTGTTGTTGTGGGTACATTATCGAATTTCCGTCTCGTGTTTTATATAACATAATTCGTTAAATATCGTTTATTTATATATTTTTCTCACATGAATTATAATGGTGGAATTTCGTTATTTAATTATTTTTCCGTCTTAATTTTGGATCCAACATGGGTGCTCTGGATGGGTTTACGAGAATCCGAAATTGGGCTTGTTCTATACTTCATGTTTTTGGGTCATACGGTGTTGTATTGTATCTATTTGACCTTGACATGTTTAATTTGTTGGGCTCAATTGATTTTAATTGTTGGGCTTTATGTGAGTAAATGGTTAGACTTCTTGTGACTAAACTTTTGGGTTGTACATGATTAAATGTTTGGGCTTGTTGTATGCCATTTATTAGATTCTATATAAATCTTATGTTGGGCTTCACATGATTTTGTTGTTAGGTCTAATAGATTCCATTTGATGGGTCGTGTAGTTGTCTCTTTCCAAGTTGATTCGTATCGCTTGGTTGAGTCGTATTCTTGATAATGCCTTTATACTATACCGTTTTGCTTGACATATCTTTACGCCTCTTTCGGACTGTTCTGCCGATTGTGGGTTTAGCTCATATTTTCCGCCTCTTTCGGACTGTTCTGCCGATTGTGGGTTCTCGACTTCCGTTCTGTCGATCGAGTCTTGGATGCGGACTGTTCTGCCGCATGTCGAATCGGGGACCGTTCTGCCCCGAGAGTCTGGCCAGATTTAGACTAGGACTGAGTCTTGGGAGTACCATTGTCGTCCTACCAGGGGAATTATATTTTGATATATGAGTAGTAAAGGTCTTGCTTGGTTGTAGATATTGGTATTTGTCTGTTGTTTATCTTGGTCCTATTGGATACTAGGGGTGAGTTATAAGCCCTCTAGTTGCGATATGATCGTCGGGATTGATGTTCCCATCCGTTCTTATGGTGAGATGCAAGCTATAAGTATGAATGGGAGATTAGTAGCCACGTCCCGTACAATGTTTGCTAAGTGGTTTTCCAAGTAATGGCTACAATTTCTATTCTTGTAAATTGCATTGGTTGATCCCTTACTTAACTGCTTCACATGATTCGAATTCTAATCTCATATCTATGTTGTATTTTCTTGAAAGGCGTGCTTTTATATAAATGACCGTACTCTTGTCTTTCGTATTATCTAATTGTCTCACATGATTAGTTGAATCTCTATCATGCTAATGTTGATCTATCCGGTCCCATCTCATTGAATTGCCATGTTTACATATAACTTGATATTCACATCTTTTGTAAGTATCTTACATGACTTACCTGTTTTAGTGCTTTGTTATGTTCGTTTCGACATTTTGTGGCTGGGAGAACCTTGAGTTACTCCCCACTGACTGTGGCGTTCATGTTTATATGAATGACAGGTATTAGTGATGCATTCATGGGGTGAAGACATGTGTGAGCTAGCGAGCACTTCGGCCTAGTAGTTGGTTTATTAGGATTGTTTAGACCTACCTTTTATTGTATTGTCATTCGAGGGATATATTTTCCCTCACCTCGACTATTACGTTTGTATAATTTAAAATCTTTATTTCCGCATTCTTTATTGTGTTTTGTATTTTAACAAACCCGCGCTTTAAAATTTAAAAGTTTCAAAAATTCCCTATTTTCCGCTTGAATTTATAAGTTATACTTTCCGCTTTATCGCGGGGTGTCACATTACAACAGGCTATGGGCCTAAAATCCACTACACTCTCAGGCCTAGTTTTCTTTGGGACCAGGGTTAGAATTGTAGCATTAACCTGCTTCAAATGCTTTCCATTCTGAAACACCTCCTTAATGGCTTGGCAAACATCAGTTCCAATCACCCCATAAGCATCTCTAAAGAACTGGCTCGTATAACCATCAGGTCCTGGAGATTTAGCAGCGGGAATAGAAAATAAAGCATCTCTAATCTCTTCATTACTGATAGGTTGCATCAGCATCTGTCTATGGACATCAGTCATGACTCTCCTACTCCTCACTCTAGAATAATGCACCTTAGTAAATGGAGTGCTTGTACCCAGCAGACCCTTATAATATTCCAAGAATGCCCCCTCAATTCCTGAACTATCCACATGAAGGTCTCCATGAATATCTTTAATGGCCAAGACGTTATTCATCATTCTTCTTCTCTTAATAGCACTTTGAAAATAGTGAGTGTTGTCGTCGCCCTCTTCCAACCAAGTAGTTTTAGATTTCTGAAGTAGGAATTCAATCATGGCCTTATCCATGTCTCTATACACCTGAGTAGCTTGCATCTCCTGCACTCTCAAAGTATCATTACCATAGTCACTCTGGATACTCAACTGGATCTGTTCCAAATTAATTTTAGCAATTCTAGCATTTGCCTCCACATTAGAAAATGCCTCATGGTTCAATTGCCTCAACTCAGTTTTTAACCTTTTCATTTTCCTTACTATCTGAAACATCGTGATCCCCCTGATATTTTGTTGCCATACTTTATCAATAATAGCAAGAAAATTTTGATCACTCCCCCAAATATTGAAGTACTTAAACCATCTCCTCCTACCTTCTGCAGTCCTCCATAAGTCAATGACACACGGGTTATGATCAAATAACCCTTCAGGCTGAAATGTAGTGATGCAATCAGGGAACATCATAAGGCAGTCCATGTTCACCAGGACTCTATCAATCCTAATAAACCTTCTCCCATCCCCCTCTTGCTTATTACTCCACGTAAAAAATGCACCATGAGCAGGGATGTCAGCTATTTCACAGTTCTCAGTACATTTCATGGATCTTTTAATGTCAACTTCTGTAACAACTGAACCAATCCTTTCATCATAGCCCAGGACATTGTTGAAGTCACCACACACCATCCAAGGCCCCTAAAAATTATTATGCATACCTTCTAAAGATTCCCACAGAGGTTATTTGTCACTAAGTCTGTTATAGCCATACACATAGGACATCCACCACCAGTAGCAAGTTGGTCTATATGTTACCCTATAATGTATCACCTGAGCTTCAGAACTTATAGTCTCCACATTAAAGATATTGTCATGACACAAAATACATATCCTGCCATTATCACTTACAACATTAATGTTGATCAAAGACCACTGATTACCCAACCCATCATGAACTTTATTGATAGCATTATTACGTACTCTAGTTTCCATTAGTCTTACTAATCCTATATTATTATTCTGTAGATACCACTTGATGTCTCTCTGCTTATTAGGGCTATTACACCCTCTAACATTCTAAAAGCCTATGCTAACCATGATCAATTGTTGGCCTCACCACCCCTTTCTCACCATCACTAGCACTACTTCCAATTTCCGTGGTATTATGATTCTCCAGGAAAGATTGTTGACTTCCATCCTTACCACCACCCCCATCCGGCCTGTTCATTTTGGAAAGGATTCTCATTGCTGAAGTAGGTCCCCCTATTAGGTATACCAAGCATTGGAGTAACCATAGGAGTCCCTACCCCAGCATTTGCAGGAATACAGGTAGGGGTCAACACAACTCCATTACTCACAGTTGGACTAAGTATTGGAAAATCCTGAACATTCAGGTTGAATTCAGCTGCAGGTTGCACAGGTTTTTTAGTCTGAACAGGTCTCCATACCTGTTTCTGCTTCTTTTTGATATTATCCTGTCAAATTTCCTTCTGCCTATACTGGCCGGTCTCATGCCCCATCCCCTCACACTCATTACATCTGATTGGTTTCCACTCATAATGAATAATCTGATGCTGCTGCATATCCAACTCATCGACAAATTTCACAGAGTTAGGTAATTGTTTACCTATCTTAACCTTGACCATCACCCTAGCAAAGCCAAGGAAAGTTCTCATGTGTGTCAATATCCAATCTAACAGGCTCCCCCACAAGACCAACAATCTTAAGTAACGTAGGACCCTAGAATTTGAGGTTGAGTCCATACAATCTTATCCATATTGGTATACTGTCAACATCCTCTTTCACCAGTGTAGAGGAAGGAGTCCATTCTTTAACAATAACAGGTTTATTGTCAAAAAACAGTGGCCCCACCCGCAACACTTGGCTCTTTTTATCCATAGATTTAAATCTAGCAAGGAATACCTCATTAGGTTTAAAAGCAATCTTATCAATTGTGTCCGCACCCCAGACTCTCTTCACATACCCATCTACTACAGCCCTTAGGGGGATTAGCCCCTAAGATATAACAGTATACCGCGTTGGACCAATAGTCTAATTCAGACTGATCATCATCAGAATTGAGTTGAAGCATAGCAGAAGTTTCAGATGTTGAACTCGCGTGGCTCTTGCTGCCCACCTCAGTCCACTCTCCATCATCATCGTCCAGCTCCTCCTCAATTGATTCCAGTTCTGAATTCATGTTAAACGGCTTCAGTCCAGACGCAGTTGAAACTCCATCTTCTATCAATTCTCCTAACGGTTCTACACCTTCATCGGTTCTATCACTATCCAACATATTTTTGTTTTTATTTTTTGATTGACAAGAAAAAAAGTTCGATTTGCTTCTTAGTTTTGATTTCTGTAAAGATCTACTCCCATCATACCAGACCAATGGTAACATAGTAAAAAATGGAGTTTTTAAGAAAAGAGGGTAAAAGTAAGGGTAAAGAGGGAAAAAATAGGTGGGGTATGTAATTGTGGGTTTAATTGTGGGTTGGTAGGTGGGGTATGTAATGGCATTTTGTGTAAATATCAAATGGATATAAGGAAAAATTGGTAATGTTGTGGACCAAATAAGGAATGTTACCATTGGTATGGTACGGCCGTATTAGGTAAGTGTTACCATTGGTCTGGTATGGAGGGAGTATTAATTTTAGAGGAAAATTATTTATGGGTAACCATTGTTAATCTCCAAAGAACAATAACCCTAAAAGGAACATCTCTCTAGGGCAGGTGAACTGTGACCTATACTGGTTGCTAGGGCAGTTGGTGCACTTGGCTTGGCGTGAGAAGCAGCAGCTTTTAGTTTATGAGAATTATGAATTTTGAGTAAAATTTCAATGATCGTGAGTATATATAGGCTGAAACAAGGATTTGGAGGCTCAGGTCGATCGACCTGGTATGTGAGTCGATTGACCCGTGGGTTGGTTTGCGTAAAATACTTCATAAACTCATAAAACAAAAAGGGACGATCGAACTAAGTTCGTTTTAATGAATTTTGCTTGAAAAAATCTAACAGATGCAATGACATTGAAAAATTAAGCAGTTTAGGCTTCTGAATCACTTGATTTGGAGTCCGGATGAGTGAATGGCGCACGTTTTACATTTTTTATTTTGTAAGTGTCTATACTATGTGTAAGACAGTTATTTATATCGTTTATGCTGATCATAGCCACGTATCTATCATGTATATCTGTTAAGACTTAGACTATGTTATATATTTCAAATATAACACTTTATGTTGGATGGTTTCTATGGTTTGGTTCGCTTGAACATGTTGCTAGTCTTGATAAGAATAGTATTTGTGCTAGAAATAAATTTGTTGCATAATGAGCTGATAATGTTATTGACATGAAAATCAAAGGAGTTGAATAAGTATAATATGAAATATGCTAAGATGAAAGAAATATGTAATTTACATGTAATTAGTATGGTATGTCTAGCGGTATGTAACACCCCTAATTTCCATAATATATTTCCTTATTTTATTTTCCCATATTTCATATTTTATTTTCTGGGAAAATATCCGTCTCTTGTCTTTTTAGCTCGTTGGGTTCGAAAACGGTGAAGACCCGCCCTTTCCTTGAGTCTCACGTGTTTTTTTGGTATAGATGGGTGAGTTTTGGGCCTAAGCTTGAAATAAACCCATGAGCTTTTCTATAAATAAGAAGGGAAACCAAACCCTTGCTTTTCTTTTCTCATAATTCTCAAAACCCTAAACCTAGTTTCTCTCCTATCTCTTCTCTCCCCTTGTGCCGTGTGCCTCCACCCTCTCTAGGGTTTCGTGCCGCGCCTTCGTCCTCTTCCCTTCATCATCTTTCGTTCTTAGATCGATCCTACTCCTTGGATCTATCTATCTTCTTCGTAAGTTTTATGTTTTTCGCGTAGTTTTTATAGTTTATATATATATATATATATATATATATATATATAGTTAGTATATTTATTAGATTCGTTCTCTTTGGCACGTGGATGATTCAATAAAGGCATGGAGACCGCCCCTAGAAAAGACGTTTATATTGTGAAAGACGATATTTAGGATTATTTGCTTAATAAGGTAACTAGGTGTTTCTCTTTTAATTGTGTTTATGCCAATTGATGTGATTAATATGATTTAATGATTGATTTGTGACATGTTAGATTGTTTATTATCATGATTAATTGTGTTTTCGCATGTTTGTATATGTTTTAATGCATTAGTTATTTATCGTATGTTGTTTATATGTTTATTATGGGTGTCATGAGCGCAATTAGGGTTTATGAATGAACCCTAATGGCGGTATGATAGGTGGCCAAGAATGCTATCCAAAGTTATAGCTAAAGCTAGTATAACATTGATTGATGATGATTCAAGTGTTATAGCTGAAGTTAGTACAACTTTGGGTCGTTACTCTAGTTATGGCTGTTTGAGGTATAACCTTGGAAATATGAATCCAGGTTATAGTAGAATCTACTATAACATTGAAGTACGAGTTAAAGTTATAGCTGAAACTAACGTAACCCTGAGATTATGGCTCAAGCTTATAGTTGGAACTAGTATAACTTTGAGTTGCGTCTCAAGGTTATGGTTGAGGTAATTATAACTTCAAGTTATATATATTGAAGTTATAGTCGAGGTTACTATAACCTCGCATCCAGAGTTCATGTTATGGTTAAGGTTACTATAACATTGATCGTTGATACTTGTTTCACATGTTATGTGGTGTTCAGTTATATTGTATGACAATATGTGTGCATGAGTGGTTGGTTACTCTTGTTCATATGATAAGTAGGGTAGTCAGTTATACTATCCTATGAGTTGAGTCGTGATGTTGTTCACGCATGTTGGTACATTCAGTTATACTGTGCATTTGTTTGTTGGCTGGTTTGAATAGATGACGGTAGTATCAGTTATATACTTACAGAATGAACAAATGCTACCCTTCGGGGACGAGTGAATGGTCTATGGTCAGGGGGGTAACAGAGGCAGTGCGTTAAACGCTCTGTTCCCCGAGTATCGTTTGGTGTACAGTTATTGCACCGAAAGTGACACGGCTGTCGCAACCCTATCAAAAATAAAACCAACTGGTCCCTATAAAATGTAGTAGAGGAAGTCGGGTATCGAATCCACAAGGAGATGGGAAAATGTACGCACAACTAAGTCTGTCCGAGTAACCGTTTCTTGGGGGTTTTAATGGTTTGTTCTAAACTACGGAGATTAAAAGAGAAAGAGAACAAGAGAAATTAACAGATAGAGAGAAATAGCTAGGACAGTCGGTTCACCATGGTTCTCTAGGAATCATGTCTAGGGTTATAGGTCAGCGTAAATTCGGTCTGCAGGGTAGTGAAAAGGTCCTCTCGGTCTGCTATTCGCCCTAAAGCATTACTAGCTTAGCTTTCACCCTCATTAGCATGCCCTAATATTCATTGAAGGTCTTACCCCTTCCAATCTCTCGATCTAGGTCAGGGTGTACCAAAATTAACCAGCTAAATGCGTCGACTCAAGCAGCTAATTACAATTATTTGCAATGATTAACAACTCATGCTAAAATTACACCAAACCCTATTCACCTATCATAATTCCCTGATTACCATGGTTCCCCTATGTCCTAGCAAAAGAGATTAGCTATGCATAATTATTGAATAATCAACAACAAAACATAAACCAAGAGAATTAAACATAGTAATCAATCGGTAGGCAAAAACCAAGGAAAAGAATTAAAAGAGCAAAGAAAATAACAGAACAAGAGCAATAAAGGCAAAAGTAATTAATTGAGATCAAGAGTAGAGAATGCCGAATACCAGAGATTAACAATCGAGTAATTAGGTCTAGGAAGTAAAAGTTCTAAGGGAAACAATGAGAGAGAAGACGAGAAGAGAGGAGATCCCTATAACTGCCGTCACTTCTTCTATTTATTCCTAATTACAAAAGAATATCCGAAAATTAACTAAAATCTGCGTATCAGACCAAACCTCTCGATCAGCGAAGTAGAACTACTCGATCGAGGACAAAACTCAACAAACCTCTCGATCGAGTAACACAAGTACTCGATCGAAGACTTCAATAACCACCTATCTCGATCGAGAAAGGGAGAACTCGATCGAGGAACTTCAGAAGCATAAAGCATTCGATCGACCGGTTTTAGCAGCCAACTTGGTTGATAGAGCTGTATTAGCATGGATGAACTCTTAAACACCTTCCGAAACCACTCCATGCATCTCTAGATGACAGATTCCAAGCTCCGATTCTTCCTTCTCCAAAATGCATGCGATTGGGACAGGTTTAAGCTCGATTTCGCTCCTTTCCGGTTCATACCTGTAATTAATACAAGACTAACCAAAACAGACTATTCGGGGGCATTTGTAGCTAATCACAACATGAATAATACAGAAATGTGTGTAAAAATAAGGTAAAAACTATATATAAAATACACGCATCAGAGAGTCTGGCCATATCTTAGATATATAGGCAGTGGTTATACGCTATACATAGTACCTTGGAGGCAGTGCGTTATACACTCCACACTGATGGAGGTAGTGCGTTATACGCTCCATCAGCTAAAGGTAGTGCGTTATACGCTCTAGCAGTTAGAGGCAGTGCGTTATACGCTCTAACGGCGTTCGCTCTATTCGCTATGCTTTAATGATAGCTTTGTGCCTTCTGTTGTTGTGGATCGTGTGTCACCATATTTGCTATACTTTAATACTAGCTTTGTGCCTTCTGTTGATGTGGGTCGTGTTGGAAATTTATATCTCATATTTAACATATTCTTATATGTTACAAATTAATTTAGTCATAAAATTAAATTAGATTTTATGCATGCAAACTAAATAAAAAGAGATAAGAAAATCGATTTCTCACCATCTAATAATTCGGTCATCATATGGGCACCAACAAGATCTCCTTCTTGTTAGTTCTTGAGCTTTCCAATATTGGATGAACATTCATGACTTCAAAATAGAAGCCCTCCAATTAGTAGCACCCAAGACTATCCCTTAATCCCACAAACTAATATGTACTATATATTTGTAATGTAGTTTACCTTAAAATTGATTACTAATGCTCATATACTACTACTAGTATTATTAGTATTTGATATGTACAAATTAGATTCATCAAACTTAATTTTATGATGAACAAGAGAGAGAAAGTAGTTTTATGGAAAAACATAAGAGAATGATAAAAATGAGGAAAAATCCTCTCTCATTAGCTCACAAAAACCGGTGGCCTCTTATGGTCTATAGACCATAATTATTTTTCTTTTTGTCTTCACAAGACAAATGTGTAAGCCTTTGTCCATAGTCATGTCACTATCATGCATATTGGACAAATGAATAAGACAAATGGAAAAAGACAAACATCTCACAATGCCCACCAATTTCGGTTTATGTGTGTAATATGGAGTCCATTTTATTTTTGTCAATTGTACAATTGTATGTTATGTGACATGTGACATGTCTTATGTCATGTTTTAATTTTAAAATGCATATTTAACAAATTAAATATCATTTACAAATTAAATAAATCATATTTAACAAATTGACTAGTAATTTAAAATTACTTTCACATAAAAATGGTCATTTAATTACTAGTTAGTATAATTCACAACATCTTGTAATTATAACTAACTTATCATTCTCATTTCGCGTGTTTCGCAAACACCGATTAATTTTAGTAATATAACTTCTTAAATTACTAAATAAAATCTTATTTAATCACATTATAATAAGATGTCATTTTCTCTTTCTTATAATAAAAATTTGTTCAATTTTAAGGAATTAATTAATCTGTATCGGCATACAATTAATTAACCTTTTCAATTAAGGGAATCGTCCTTTAGGTGTGACCTCAAGGGATCAACTGATCACCACCGTCGCACGACAGTAATGTCAAAGTCTAGCCAGCCAATCATTACCGATATGTGTGGACCAGTTGACTATATATTATGTATCATCCCTTCCGTATTCTTGGTATGAGATTTAATAATGATATTTAAATCATGTGATCGCACTATTGTTGAGGACACATTTCCCAACAGGTCGTTTGTCATTACTAGTCTTGTAAGTGTTCATGGTCTAGTGGTTGCATAGGGTCTAGGTCTGCATGTTTGCATCCGTGTAAGGTTGATGAAGTTATGGTAAGATGGGTTTCATGAGTATAGATGATCTTACATGTTTACTGGTTTTACATTTCAATTGTTAATGATTGTTGGTTATATTCAATTGTTGTAAACATGACTGGGAGAGCATCTAGTTACTCCCGACTGATTTTCGACCCCCATTCTCAGGTTGAATGCTCGTCGCTGTTTGGATGATGTTGTTTGGGATGCATCGAGGGGCGAGACGAATAATAAATTAGGAGTTTGCTTTTATATTTGAGAACCTTAAATAATGTAATAGTTTGGTTTTGGATTTAGTAGAAAACCGGATTGGTCAGGTGTTTCCGCCGCCTTGACCCTTTTATCAGTATTATACTCTGATATTTACTTTATTTTACGTTTTTCCTATGTTATGTAATCTGGGTTGTTACAGTTGGTATCAGAGCGAACACGCTCCCAACTCTCGCTTAGTTGATTACTAAAATAAATGACCTAGTTAATGAGTGAGAGTAAATGGGGTAGAAACCAATAGGATTCGTTGGTTTTCTTATGTTTGTAGAGTGTACGAGTAGTTGTTTGGAGTGGTACTTAGGTTCAACCACTTCGAGATTTCATTCTTGCAGATGATACGTAACGTGAATGGTGAAACTGATGCCGATCGCATCAGGAGACTTGAGGCCGCTTTGGCAACTATGGCCGAGGGTTTCACTAATCACCTCAACAACAACAACAACAATAACAACAACAACAACCATCCGCAACTGACTGTTTTTGATCGCTTTGTTTGTCACCGTCCTCCTACTTATGATGGTGCGAATGATCCTACCACTTTGGAGGCTTGGATTCGTGAGATCGAGAAGCTGTTCCTCGCTACTGGATGTCCTGAGGATCAGAAGGAGGATATCGCCACCTATTATTTGAAGGACGAGGCCGACAACTAGTGGGCTCTTGCTAGAGCTGGTCTGGAAGTCCAACCAGGATATGGTTGGGCTGTTTTCTCTGAGGCTCTGAAGAAAAGGTTTTATCCTGAGGAGATGCGCTGGCAGAAGGAGCATGAGTTCCTTCATTTGCAGAAGGGTACCATGACCGTTGAGGAGTACACCAACAAGTTCGTGAAGCTATCGCGATTCGTTACTTCTGTTGCTATGGACGAGCTGTCTAGGACTCGTCGCTATGAGAAGAATCGGGCTCCTAAGGTCCGGACTGCTCTGTCTGGTATTCCTTCGACTTCTTTCTAGCAGGCTTATGATCGTGCTCTTAGCATTTATGATTCATTTCTTGCTACTGAGGCTGAGGAGAGTGCAAAGAGCAAGTTTCTGAAGAGGCCTTATGTTGCTCCTAGTGCTCCCCAGAAGAAACAGAAGTATGAGGCTCGTCTGTACACTCCGCATGATCAAGGTCAAGCTAAGAAGGACTGGACTTGTTTCAAGTGTGGAAAGGCATACCATCCGGGTACGAATTGCTTATCTGGTACTCCGCTCACTTGTTATACCTGCAAGGCTCCGGGACACAAGTCTGTTGATTGCCCCCAGAAACAAAAGACGGAAGCACCGAAGGTTGATGCTACGAAGACTGGTCGTGTGTTCGTTATGATTCGTGCTGAAGCAGATGCTAATCCAGATGTGGTTACCGGTACTTTTCTGGTTCACTCTATATCTGCTTTTGTTCTTTTCGATACGGGTGCGTCGATGTCTTTCGTATCCAAATCCTTTTCCATCCGTGCTGGACTCACTTCCTCATCATCCGTTCATACCTTTATATCCCTTCCTACGGGTGAGGTAGTTTCTTGCTCCGTTCTGTTCAAGGACGTACCTGTCAGTATTGCAGGGGCGGTCCTTCTTGCCGATCTTGTCGAATTCAAACTAGGAGAGTTTGATGTGATTTTGGGCATGGATTGGTTATCTCGCTATGACGCTAGGTTCCTGTGTCGTGATCAGAAGATCGTGCTTAAGAGTCCTACAGGTTTGAGCGTATCTTATCAGGGTGTTAGGGTTATACTTACGGTCAAGTGGGTTTCTGCTTTGAAGATGGTTAACATGGGTAGAAAGGGTCATCAGATCTATCTGTACAGTGTTCGAGATGTTTCACCAGAGTTAAAGTTAGAGGATATCCTTGTGGTTAAGGAGTTTCCGGATTTCTTTCCTTAGGATCTACCTGGTATTCCTCCTGAGCGAGATGTAGAGTTCTCGATTGAGTTGCTGCCTGGAACTGGTCCCATTTCGAAAGCTCCATATCGTATGGCACCAGCTGAGTTACAGGAACTTAAGAAGCAACTTGAGGAGATGATCGATAAGGGTTTTATCCGACCGAGTGCTTCTCCATGGGGTGCTCCTATTTTGTTCGTCAAGAAGAAGGATGGTAGTATGCGGTTGTGTATCGACTATCGCGAGTTGAATAAGGTCACTATCAAGAATAAGTATCCTTTGCCAAGGATAGAGGATTTGTTTGATCAGCTCCGTGGTACAAGTGTGTTCTCGAAGATCGATCTGAGGTCTGGTTACCATCATATTCCAGTTAGGAAAGAGGATATTCCTAAGACTGCTTTTCGTTCGAGGTATGGTCACTATGAGTTCGTGGTGATGCCGTTTGGGTTGACGAATGCACCTGCTGTTTTTATGGATCAAATGAACTGATACGGTCGTTATGTACCAAAAATAAATACCTAATTACTACTAACAGAAGTCAGTGGTAAGTAGGGTCGATCTCCACATAGAGGCGGTCAGTATCTACTTGTCAATTTAGCCCGCCTGAGGTCACTAAACTGGGGGTTTGAGTTGTTTAAACTAAACTAAATAAGATTAAAGCGAGAGAAAAGAAATAAGAGGGATTAACAATAAAAGAGAGAGAACTAGGATTGTCGGTTCATCAATGAATGTCAGTTAATTGCAGCTAAGGTCGCAGATCGGTCGCATGTGTCAGTCTAAGGGGCAACGAATATCTCCTTCCGGTCTCAATTCGACCTAAATTACTATTAGCTTAGCTTCCGCCCTCACTAAAGCATCCTATTGTTCGCTGCGGGTCTCACCCCTTCCGACCTTCCGGTCTAGGTCAAGGCTTACCAAGATTAATTAAGTTAAATACATTGATTCAAGTAACTAGTTACAGTTAATTGCAGTGACTAACAACATAGACATAACAATAGCGAAAGATCTGTAAACCTAATTAGCAGCTAAAAATAATTCTTTGACTCCCCTAAACCCTAGCAAGAGATTTAGCTAGACATATTGATAAACAAAGCAAGAGCAAAAAATGAAGGAATAGTGGACATCGTAAATTAAAGAGAGAGTAAAGGGAAGCAAAGATTACAGATTAGGATCCGGAAAATAGAGAGAAAAGCAATGTTCCATTGAGAAAGGGAGAAAAGTAACGTATGTTGTGATGTAAAGTCCCCTAAGTCGTATGTCGTATTTCCTATTTATAGGAAAGATAATTAATTAACCTAGAAACGAAATAAAACTGAAAAATCCCGAGCCCATTAGATAAGTACTCGATCGAGCCATTTGAAACTGCTCGATCGAACAAAAATAAGCAAAAACCACTCGATCGAGTAGATAAACCACTCGATTGAGTAACCCCTAAAAAGCTCATCTCGATCGAACACATAAAGTACTCGATCGAGTCTTCTCATCCTCCAAAAGTGCTCGATCGACTAGTAAAGCCTTCGATCGAGTAACTTTGACTCAGCCAGCTTACTATGTCATTAGTTTCAGACTTGACTTGGTGATTTAGCTTCCGAAATGACTTCACGCATCTCATAACAGCAGTATTTCCGCTCCAAATCTACTCATCCTCCAAATGCATGCAAAACGGACGATAAAAGGCTTGATTCTACCACTTTTGGGTCCATTCCTGCAAATAAAGCAAAACAAACCAACGTAGAATATACGGGGCATTTCGTAGCATAAAACTACGACGATGGCATAGAAATACATGCATAAAGAGGCCTAAAAAGACTATATAAAATTCACGTATCAAATCTCCCCAAACCGAACCTTTACTCGTCCTCGAGTAAACTAAATGCAAACTAATGGAACGGAAAAGATAGCTCAGAGCTAGCTACAAATGCCCACTTAAACCGATTTAATGCAAGCGAACTAACACTTATAGCAAAACAGTCAAATGCAAACGAGTTATAGGATGTCTATAATAAAGCTGAACTATCGACCTTGCAAGACCTTTAATGATGGACTCTCACGGGTCTCTCTTCTCTCATGAAGCAAAGGGTAAGCAATTAAATGTAAGAGAGAAGGAAAATAGTCGCTCACCTAAACTGCGACCCGCATAAACACGCATGCAACTAATATGATAGATAATTCTAACTATCGTACATACATTCCAACCAAACAAGGTCCTGTCACAGCCGAGGGCTTACAAAAATATGGTAAAGTGAGGCAATGGGTAAGAAAAGGCAAAACATTTATGGGAATGTAGAGGTATAGGCGGCCAAGCTAGTACCTAAACAGAACCAAATAACAACATCCGATTCTTACTCAATTATAGAATTAAGCACATGTGCCCTTCATTCGGCACCAAAACTCACCAAACCGAGCCGAACATACTCCTCAAAAAGATATAAATAAAATGGAGGAGTAAGACCGTCACAAAATGATACTAAGCACAGTCGGTCTCTTTTCTTTTTAACTCAACTTCTTTTTTTTTTCTTTTTTTCTTTTTTTTTTCTTTCCTGTGATTCGCGTTCTCTTTCTTTTTTTTCTTTTTCCAATTATTTTTTTCCAATTTTCTTTTCTCATCCTCCTTTTCTTCATAAATTACCAACTCCAAATCATCAGATACAAGCCAAACTTGGCACAATAAACTATATACTGCAAAACATACACTAACTAGCTTGACGAGGCAGGCTAAATCTGGGTGTAGTTAGGATCAACAGGCAAATTTGGCTAATGTGGAGTTAAATGGGTGAAAATGAATAAAAGGGGAAATTGTAAGCGCCTCCCTGCATGTGACACCAACCACTAACCCGAATGTATGCAGGCAATATGTAATTGAATTTCATATACGTGCAAATTAATGAACATGTTATGCAAGGAGTAACTACTCACAAACCTACATGAAACTGGTCACAAATGACACCAGTTTATAAAGCTCTAGTTCCTTAGAATTTATAAGTAGGTTGCCAAAATTTCAGGTCAAGTATATTTGCTCAGCTAAATTTTAACATTAACTCGTAGATATGCAATAAGACAATGCTAAAAGATAATTAGTTTATGCAAGGCTTAAGCAAAAAGACAATCGCGGTGCAATTTCATCATTGAAATCTACCGTTCCGACTCGACCTATATGCTAAAATAAACGTGAAATTTATTGATTTTTTAGAATTTTTTCTATTTTTATGAGATTTTTGAATTTTATAAAAGTAAACAAGCAATGCATATAGAAATTAAACTTGATGACAGAAATGCAATAAAAACATAAATGCAGACACAGATATGGATGCATAACCTCCCCAAACCAAACCGTACAATGCCCTCATTGTACCTAAAATAGGGAAAGGAAAATGCAAACTGAAAAGGAGAGAGAGAAGCTATAGAAAACTTACAAGATAACGCGAAGTAGGGACCTCCCCAAACCAGCCAGCAACATGGGAGGTCGCTAATAGCTCCGTAACAGCGTGATAGGAAGCGAATCCAAGTCAAGAGCACTCGATCGAAATGAAACACTGATCGATCGAGTGAACTGGGCACCTAAGCAGTTCGATCGAGGAAGTAAAGCTCTCGATCGAAAGATCTTCTTTGGCAGGCACTCGATCGAGAAGAAAATGTATTCGATCGAGTGAAATCAGCAGCAAAGTAGTTCGATCGAGTAAGTAGAGTACTCGATCGAGCCATCCACAATAGACTCCTGCAAAGACGCAATAAACAGCCCGCGAAACTAACGAAACAAGCTTAACTGATCCATTCTATGGTTTAGAAACCAATTATTACACACACAGCTAAAATGTTTGAAAAACAACTAAAAATTAAAACTCCGGGTTGCCTCCCGGACAGCGCTAGTTTCAGACAGGTCCCAGCTCGACCTTCTTTTCTTTCTTCAGCCATTATAGTTAACCCAGTCAAAACAGCTCAAAGCACGCAGCAAACGATCAAATAGCTACGCATGTGCTACATAAAACTGTAAGTAGCACCATAGTACAATAGTATCATAGGAAAATAACATGTTTAATCGTTTAAGTCTAACAAATTTCCTATGACAGCTCCTAAATTTGTCCATAAAATAAAGGAGCTCATGAGCAATTAGGAATAATCTAAGGTATCGTTTTAGCTTAACGAATTTCTGATGACAAATATGGTGAAAATTTAGTAACTTTTTCGTCCATCCGGGAGAGGGTCGAGCATCGAAAGAAAAAATAGGAGTCATATGAGATAACGTATTAGAAATACCAACAATAATGAAATTATCGTTAACTACCTCAGTTTGGTTTCTCTCAACGTCGGAATCATTGATAAGAGAATGTATTACCTCTTCCGTGCTAGGAGCAATCACTAACTCAGCTGTCTTCTCATTCCCCTCTTTCGTGGGTTCTATCCCGTAAATCGCAGCCTCCAAGGCATCCAGCTCGGCTTTGAAAATGGGGGATTCACCATAACCATTGTCTTCGTCCATATCATCATCCAAAGCGGACCAAAGCGACATATCATTACGCTCCATGGCCAATAAGGTCGATCGAGTAGAGACAATACTCGATCGAAAGCTTTCCTCTTGAATATTGCTCGATCGAACAACATGATCTGCTCGATCGAGGTCTTCCTCATAACAGTTGTTCGATCGAGTGGTTTGTTCTACTTGATCGAACACTTCCTCAGATATTCCACTCGATCGAACACTGTAGCCAGTTCGATCGAGTACTTGTTGCTGTACAACGCAGAAATCTTCAAGTAATGCTTCGTTTTCAGATAGATCATCATATTCCGAGTCATACAAATCAGCAGTAGCGCTAGGTAACTCGGGTCCTTCTTGGGAAAGACCACTCTCGGTGTGGGTAACGCATACCTTCTCTGGTTGCCTAATGTTCGACTCAGCAGCTAGCTGAGCTATTTGAGACTCTAGCTTAATGAGTTGAGCTTCTTTATGTCTATCGTCTTCTTGCAGTCGGAGTGCAAGTGTCTTAATTAAAGATTTCAACTCAGCAACGACTTCTTTCTGTTTATCAAGAGGAGGAACTTGTTGTTGCGGTGGCCAAATAAAAGAAGGCTTTTGATAGCCTTGATGATAAAGTGTATGTGGCGGCACAATTGCAGGGGAGTGACTAGCTTGTCTATGCTGCTTGAATCCATAGACCTCGTCGTTCCCCGCCAAGCAGATAACGGCATTGTGCCCAGCAGCACCACATCTCTCACGGTAAACCACCTAATGCGCCATAGGATGGAACATAGGTGGAAGATCAAAGGTACTCAAGCCTTCCCTTTGACGATCTTTTACCTAGAACTGTCTAGGTAGGACCTGTAGGACCTATCAAAACAGCACTAAAGAAAAAGACGAGAACGGCTTCAAGGAATAAATTCCTCGAGGCTAAAGACAGACAAAAATAACAAGCAAATAAATAGTTGCCTCCCCGGCAACGGCGCCAAAATTTGATACGGTCGTTATGTACCAAAAATAAATACCTAAGTACTACTAACAGAAGTCAGTGGTAAGTAGGATCGATCTCCACAGGGAGGCGGTCACTATCTACATGTCAATTTAGCCCGTCTGAGGTCACTAAACTGAGGGTTTGAGTTGTTTAAACTAAACTAAATAAGATTAAAGCGAGAGAAAAGAAATAAGAGGGATTAACAATAAAAGAGAGAGAACTAGGATTGTCGGTTCATCAATGAATGTCAGTTAATTGCAGCTAAGGTCGTAGATCGGTCGCATGTGTCAGTCTAAGGGGCAACGAATATCTCCTTCCGGTCTCAATTCGCCCTAAAATACTATTAGCTTAGCTTCCGCCCTCACTAAAGCATCCTATTGTTCGCTGCGGGTCTCACCCCTTCCAACCTTCCGGTCTAGGTCAAGGCTTACCAAGATTAATTAAGTTAAATGCATCGATTCAAGTAACTAGTTACAGTTAATTGCAGTGAGTAACAACATAGACATAACAACAGCGAAAGATCTGTAAACCTAATTAGCAGCTAACAATAATTCATTGACTCCCCTAAACCCTAGCAAGAGATTTAGCTAGACATATATATTGATAAAACAAGCAAGAGCGAAAAATAAAGGAATAGTGGACATCGTAAATTAAAGAGAGAGTAAAGGGAAGAAAAGATTACAAATTAGGATCCGGAAAATAGAGATAAAAGCAATGTTCCATTGAGAAAGGGAGAAAAGTAACGTATGTTGTGATGTAAAGTCCCTTAAGTCGTCTGTCGTCTTTCCTATTTATAGGAAAGACAATTATTTAACCTAGAAACGAAATAAAACTGAAAAAGCCCGAGCCCATTAGATAACTACTCGATCGAGCCATTTGAAACTCCTCAATCGAACAAAAATAAGCAAAAACCACTCGATCGAGTAGATAAACCACTTGATCGAGGAACCCCTAAAAAGCTCATCTCGATCGAACACATAAATTACTTGATCGAGTCTTCTCATCCTCCAAAAGTGCTCGATCGACTAGTAAAGCCTTCGATCGAGTGACTTTGACTCAGCCAGCTTACTATGTCGTTAGTTTTAGACTTGACTTGGTGATTTAGCTTCCAAAATAACTTCACGCATCCCATAATAGCAGTATTTCCGCTCCAAATCTACTCATCCTCCAAATGCAAGCAAAACGGACGATAAAAGGCTTGATTCTACCACTTCGGGTCCATTCCTGCAAATAAAGCAAAACAAACCAAAGTAGAATATTCGGGGTATTTCGTAGCATAAAACAACGAAGATAGCATAGAAATACGTGCATAAAGTGGCCTAAAAAGACTATATAAAATGCACATATCATGAACAGCACTTTCAGCGAGTATTTGGATAAATGTGTCGTGGTGTTCATAGACGACGTAGTGATTTACTCGAGAGATGAGGCTGAGCACAAGAGTCATCTTCGTGTTATCTTGGAGACTCTGCGCAAGCAGAAGTGGTATGCTAAGTTATCAAAGTGCGAGTTTTGGCTAAGGGAAGTTACCTTCTTGGGTCATGTGATATCTGGCGACGAAGTTATGGTTGATCTGTCAAAGATTCGAGCTGTAGTCGAGTGAGAGAGTCCAAAGAATGTGAACGAGGTTCGAAGTTTCCTTGGTCTTTCTGGGTAGTACCGTCGGTTTGTGTATGACTTCTCTAAGATCGCGAGACCGATGACTCAGTTAATGAAGAAGGAATCCAAGTTCATTTGGACTGAAGCTTGTGAAGCTGCTTTCCGGGAGTTGAATAAAAGGTTGACTACCGCTCCTGTGTTGACTCTACCAGAAGAGGGAGTTGAGTTCGATGTCTTCTGTGATACGTCAAAGTCTGGTTTGGATTGTGTCTTGATGCAGAAGGGTAAGGTTGTGGCTTATGTTTCCCGTTAGTTGAAAGTTCACGAGATGAACTATCCGACTCTCGATCATGAGTTAGCAGCAGTGGGGTTTGCACTTAAGCTGTGGTGACACTACCTTTATGGGGTATCTTGCAACATTTATACGGATCATAAGAGCTTGAAGTATATCTTCACTCAGAGGGATCTTAACATAAGGCAGAGACGTTGGTTGGAGCTGCTTAACGACTACAAGATTGAGCTGCAGTATCATGAGGGTAAGGCAAACGTGGTTGCCGATGCTTTGAGTCACAAGGTGTGTCATGCTATGAGATCCGTGTTGGTGTTACCTGATGACTTGAGTCGAGAGTTCTAGAAGATGAGCCTTGAGGTAGTTCTTCCTGGTACTTTAGATTTGAGCGCGATGGTTGCTGAACCCGAGATCCTTCATAAGATCCGAGTTAAGCAAAGAGAGGATGAATTCCTAGAAGGAGTTCGAGTCACTATAAGCGAAGGTCGCGCCAGAGACTTCGACGTTGGACCTGATGATGGTCTACGATTTCAAGGTCGTTGGTGTGTACCTAGCTGTGAGGTCTTAAAATGTAAGATTCTTAAGGAGGCTCATAGTAAACCCTATTCAGTTCATCCTGGTGGTGATAAGATGTACAAGGATCTGAAGCTACAGTTTTGGTCGCCGGGTATGAAGAAAGAGATCGCCGAGTTTGTGAGTCGTTGCCTGATCTGTCAGAAGGTCATGTTTGAACATCAGAGACCTGGTGGTCTACTTCAACCTTTGGAGATTCCCACATGGAAATGGGATTCGATTTTGATGGACTTCGTCATGGGTTTGCCAAGGTCGCCAAGAGGAATGAATGCGATTTGGGTCGTGGTTGATCGTTTGACTAAGGTCGCACATTTCATTCCGATGAAGGAGACTTGGAGTCTCGAGGAACTAGCGAATGCTTATCAGCGAGAGATTATTCGTCTTCATGGGGTTCCTAAGGATATCATCTCCGACCGCGATCCTAGGTTTTGCTCTCAGTTTTGGAAGAAGCTGCAGTTGGCTTTTTGCAGTGAGCTTAAGATGAGTACGGCTTTTCATGCTGCAACTGATGGTCAGATTGGGCGTACGATTCAGACGCTTGAGGATATGTTTCGAGCTTGTGCTTTGGAGTTCCAAGTTAGTTGGGAGAAGAGTTTACTGCTGGTGGAATTCTCCTATAACAACAGTTACCAAGCTATTATTCAGATGGCTCCGTTTGAAGCACTTTATGGAAGGAAGTGTCGTAGTCCTTTGTGTTGGGACGATTCTAGCGAGGCTTTCGTTCTTGGTCCAGAGTTGTTTCAGGAATCGATTGAGCAAGTGAGGTTGATCCGTGAGAAGCTTAAGGTAGCCCAGGATCGACATAAGACGTATGCCGACTTACGGCGTAGGCTGATTGAGTTTGAGGTTAGCGATAAGGTTTTTCTTAAGCTTTCGTCGATGAAAGGTGTTAAGAGATTTGGGCTTAAGGGCAAGCTTAGTCCTAAGTATATTGGACCTTATGAGGTGCTCGAGAGAGTTGGCGAGGTAGCCTATAGGTTAGCTTTACCTCCGAATTTGTCGAAGGTCCACGATGTTTTGCATGTGTCGCAGTTGCGTCGTTATTGCAATGATCCTTCTCATATTCTACAGGCAGTTGTTATCGAGGTTGAGCCAAACCTGACTTATGAGGAACGACCCGTTCGTATTTTGGAACGTCAGGAGAAGAGGCTAAGGAATAAGGTTGTACCTTTGGTTCGGGTTCTTTGGAGGAGTCAGAAGTTCGAGCAAGAGACTTGGGAAACCAAAAAGTCTATGCGAGAGAAGCATCCGCATCTTTTCGAGTGAGGTAGTTCTCTTATCAAGTTTTGAGGACGAAACTTCTTTTTAGGGGGTTGGATTGTAACACCCCTAATTTCCATAATATATTTCCTTATTTTATTTTCCCATATTTCATATTTTATTTTCTGGGAAAATATCCGTCTCTTGTCTTTTTAGCTCGTTGGGTTCGAAAACGGTGAAGACCCGCCCTTTCCTTGGGTCTCACTTGTTTTTTTCGTGTAGATGGGTGAGTTTTGGGCTTAAGCTTGAAAAAAACCCATGAGCTTTTCTATAAATAAGAAGGGAAACCAATCCCTTGCTTTTCTTTTCTCATAATTCTCAAAACTCTAAACCTAGTTTCTCTCCTCTCTTCTCTCCCCTTGTGCCGTGTGCCTCCACCCTCTCTAGGGTTTCGTGCCGCGCCTCTGTCCTCCTCCCTTCATCATCTTTCGTGCTTAGATCGATCCTACTCCTTGGATCTATCTATTTTCTTCGTAAGTTTTATGTTTTTCGCGTAGTTTTTATAGTTTATATATATAGTTAGTATATTTATTAGATTCGTTATCTTTGGCACGTGGATGATTCAATAAAGACGTGGAGACCGCCCCTGGAGAAGACGTTTATATTGTGGAAGACGAACTTTAGGATTATTTGCTTAATAAGGTAACTAGGTGTTTGATGTGACTCACAATTGCGCACATTTAGTCCCCTAATTGAGCCTATTTTGCATACTATTATAACATTCCATAGCCATTTTATCCGTCAAATGCTTTCTATTTTGCTTTCCTAGTGCATTTTGTATGTTTTGTAGGAAAGAAGATAGTGAGGCGAAATTCTCGTCTCCCATGCATATTTGGAAGCTTGTTGATGATATTGGATGGACTAGTATGAAAGAGGAGGCAAGAACGAAGACCAACAACACAAGAATAAGAAGTATGCAAAAGGAGGTGAAGCAAGGACCACTCTGAGGAACAATCCGAGCGGCTTAGGCAGAAGATGCTCGTCTCCCCCTCTCATGACCCGAGCGTCCCGTGCAGAAGACGCTCGTCTCCTCCCCTCACAATCCGAGCGTCTCCCTCCTTGATCCGCGCGGATCGTGACAGCACTAGCGTGATATGCTCATCTCCTCGCAAGACTTGCATTTCTCCGCTTTAAAACTTAGCATTGTTATTTACTTATTTATCCTTACTTAACCTAGTAACGAACCACTATATCTACTCCATTTTTTAATAATTGAAGATAATAAGTCCTATTAGAGGAAAAAGGACCTTCCTTAGATTAGATTAGAATAGATTACTCTTTAATCTTTCAACAAATCACACACTAATCTTTCCTTAATCCTTGTTCAAGTTCATTATTATTGGGTAATTGAAGATTATTGGGTTACTATTGGAGAATTGACAACTCTTCATCAATCAATCAAGTTCTCTTCTTTTACTCTTTGCTTTATTATTTTGGATCATCTCAAGTTTGGTATAATTCCTTTACTCTTTACTCTTTATTGTTTATTTCTTCACTCTCTTATCATGTTTATACTTGTTGTGATGATTGACACCATTAATGACATGTTTCCCATGATAATGAGTGAGTAGTCTTTTAGCTAGGATTAATGGAGAATTAGGGGAACTATAACATGGGGGTAGATCCATGCTTAATCTAATATGTTGTCTTATGATTGCTTGCTTGTTGTAATCTCAACCTATGCACATGTTATGTTTGATGAAATGCTAAGCCTATGAATCCTTGCATTTTACCCATCTCTTATCTATTCGATAAGATTTGTAAGATATAAACCAACTCGATCTTGTTAGACCATGCATAGAAGTGAATAGGAGGAAAGTAAGTCGACTTGTAGGTGTTGTACAATCTAATCGATTCGGCTCCGGGACCCAACTCTTCCTATGAACCGTATGACATAAACCAACTCGGTTCCTCTACAACATTAATTGCTTGCAACTTTGTAAACATGTTTGTATGATCAACACCATGAATCCCCTATGATCCCATGATATCCTAGTACTCTTTAATACTTGTTTACACCTCTATTTACTTTATTGCTTTCATTAGTCTAGAACACAACTACAAACCCAAATCAATTGTGACACTAGCATAAATTGAGATAGATAGACTTAGAACCCAAAACACACCGTCCCGTGGATCTACCTCTACTCAACCACTAACTAGTTGTTTGTTGAGAATATAAATGTGTTTGATTGGGAGACACGACGACACTCTCCATCAAAATGGCGTCGTTGCCGGGGACGGTGTTTTGTGATTAATTTCTTACTTGTTTGTCTATTTTTATTTGTGCTTTAACCTTGAGGAACTTGTTCCTCAAGGTTTGTTTTAACCATTTTCTTGTAGTTTCCATGTTTGCAGTTATATCTTTATCTTGGTTATGATGATGACCCAAGACTTGACATATGGAGTATGTGGTGGATCTTTTGAGTATGACTATGGGCATGGGGAGTTTGGGGAGCAAGTCAACGCAAACCTACCTTACTATTCATACAATGAAAATCCTAACTACTACCTCAAATTTTCCCACTAAAATCACCACATCCAATATCCACAATAACCACCCACCCAATACCCACTTCATAATGAATTTCAATTGCCACAATACAACCACTTTCACACCCACCCACAACAAAAAGATGAACCCATTCAAAATATGATTCTCCAAATGATGGGAAATCAACAAAACTTCGTCAAACAAATGCTAAAGGAGAGCCAAAATAGGGACAATGTTCTTCAAGGCATTGTTACCCAAGGTGAGGAGTTGGAGATTCAAATTTCCCAAATAAAAGAAGCCCAAGTAACTACTCCTCACCATTCCTTAGACATTGATCATGAATGCGAGTTTGAAGGATTTACCTTTGATAAGAAGTGGGAAGAGTGAATCCCTTTGAGCTCTTGTGAGTATGAAAGTGTTGTATTCGATGAAGAAGACACGAGGTTGAGCAAGCCAAATATTCTTAGCCTTTGTGAGTAGGAGGGTGTGTCTTTGATGTGAACATTGAGATGGTGGAGGAAGGATTATTGAGGAAAGATGAAGCCCCCATTTATGATTCCTATGAAGATAGCCATGATGACGAGATTGTGTTTTGCAAGAACTCATGGAGTAAGGAAAGGGAAGCTTGTGAGATCACTCTACTTGAGGAGCCTATCCTTGAGAAGTTTGAGATATCTTATCATGAAGAAGATGAATGCCCCTTCCCTATTGCCTATGAAGACCATTTTACACCCACCATGGAACCTATGATTGTTGGAGATGATATGGTAGATCTTCTCCAAAAAGTCAAATTATCTTATAAAGGATACTTGGTGGAAAAACTCAAGAACAAACTTGCAAATGAAGCCACTTGTGGGAATTTGGCACCCACAATTTCAACTTCTAAAGAACTCGATAATCAATGTTATGAGAATCCTCCTTCTACTTTGGAAGGATTGAGTAACCAAAATACTATCATCATCACCAAAATTGAAGGAGAAGATGGTAAATGGAAATCTCCGAACGAAAATAAGCCATACTTCATTCCTCATATTGACAAGAATCATGGGCTTGTTGGTTTGAAGCATTGCAAATATTCAAGTGCCAAGATAAAGATGAAAAAGAAAATGAATGACAAAACTCCTTGGCCAAGCTTCATTTTGAAGTTAAGCAAACCATACTTATGCTTATTTGGGACTTGTTCACAAGCTTTTGATCTCCTTCTAAGAGCCTTGAGCTCTATGGACAAAGAATCTCGACAAATTGAACTAGTTTGGTGGAGTCCTATCTTAAACCATAATTTGTAAAATATTCCTTCCCATAATCCTTGCATTGTATAATATTGTATATAATTTTTCTTTTCTTACATTTCCTTACATGAGAGTAGTGAGAGAGGGTTTCTTACCCATTTATTGAGCATAATTTCAGAAAGAAGATAAGAAGGAATCACAAAAGGGTGCAAGGGAACAATTTTTGAATGAAAAGAAGAAAGGATCAAGAAAGACGGCACAAGACGCTCGTCCTGAAGGCAGGACACTCGTCCAGAACCTTGTCTTGAGCACTAATCAGCGCTGACTAAGAATCCGCTCGGATTCATGGGAAGACGCTCGTCTCGAAAGGGAAGACGCTCGTATCAGACATGGGACGCTTGTCCTGAGCATGGACTTGGAAATAATTTTTCGCTGGAAGAGAATCCGCTCGGATTCATGAGAAGACGCTCGTTCCATATGAGACGCTCGTCTCAAGCAAGATACGCTCGTCCCCAACCGGTCTCAAAAGTACCAAGATCCCTGACTAAGAATCCGCGCGTTCTCCTATCAAGACGCTCGGATTGCTCCTCGAATATGCTCGTCTCCATCACGGGACGCTCGGATCTCCCTGATTTTAGCTGGAAACCTCGTGGAATCCGCCTAAGCCCGACTCTTATCCGCTCGTCTTCCACACTTTTGTCTTTATAAACACCCCCACCATCCCTCATTTCCCTTATCTTATCTACCAAAAATCTCACATCATCATCTCTCAAAAACCCCCATCACAAAATCAACCCAAAAACCCTAGCTTTTTCAATATAAAATGATGAACCTAAGAGGAAAAGGCAAGAAGTCCGCTGAGACCGCACCTAAGAAGCGCAAGGGCACTTCTTCATCCGCCCAAGGAGAGACAAGAGGCTATCACAATGTGATGATAGGAGGGGTGGAGCAACTCGAATACTTCCTGGAAGTGATCTTAACTTGCGATAAACATCGCCAAAAATTCGTCACATTGCTAGGTAAGCATTATGAGCCAACTCAATTCATTGATACCAAAGTTTTAGAGGTCCTAGGTATAAGGTATCAAACTGAAATATTCTTTGATGGAATGGGTCTCGGAAAGCTATTTTATGCCCATGAGCAAACTTACCTTAGCCTTACCCTAGAGTTCTTGTGTAGTCTCCGCATCGTCACAAATACTCGGAGAACTGTTTGTATGGAATTCCGACTATGAAATCGAGACCATAGGTTAACCCTTGATCAATTTGCAAATATCTATGGTCTTCATGTGCCAACGGAAAACACCGACAAACCCGCTGACTTCAATGTTAACCACATTTGGAGAGCTATCTCCGGGAGGGACCTCATTCATTTGAAACAATGTAATACCTTCTCAATTCAACATCTGGTGATTCGAATCACCGAGCGCTTCATAGCCGGCACTATCAATGGGAGATTCGAACAAGATAGGTGCACTCTCCTTGACTTGACCTTTTTAGAGTCTTATTTAAATGTTCAAGAGACAAGGCCTTATAATTTTAACACGCTCCTTGAGATGCTCACAAGGTTCTTTGATTATGCTCAAGGGAATTCCCGCATTAAGACCTTTGTGATGGGAGGCCTAGTCACAATGTTGGCTAATGACCTTGGTCCCGGGTTTAACCTTCATGGGACTTATGTGAAGCTCGAAGGGAGCACCTTGATTGATGAGGATGCCATCTTCTCCCACCACCGGTGGTGTATCTACACTCAAACCGGGAGTGTGGAGTGGTTTACAAAAGGGTGCTCTTCTATTGTCCTCACAGGGTGGAATGTACCAATTACCGAGCCACGATTGAGTCGGTACTCGCCTACACCGAGCTACCTCCTCGACATTGAGATCCACCCCAACCCACCTCAAAGATAAGAAGCACCCCGCCAACCTCAACAACCTCGTGGGATGCCGGTAAGGGGTAATGCACCACCATCTTATATACCCATCCCACCGTACCCCACTCCTTATGTGCCATTCAAACCACAAGTTCCCAATGCTCCGGATGTGAATGATTTGATGAACCTTATGCAACGGGTCGATCTTGGAGTACACCGAGGGCAAGAAGACAATTATTTGGCCCTCTATCCTCAATACTACCAAATGGCACAACAAGGGTATATAGACCCTAGAGGCCCTCGTCCATCTTGGGCTCAACCGCACCTTTTGTTCCCTAATCAAGGGAACCAAGACGGGAACTTTGGCGGCCAAGGTCGAGGATTCTATGGCCAAGGAGGAGGGTATGACCAAGGAGGTTCTAGCGGGTATGGATACCGCAATGATGATGATGACGAGTGAGAGGTGCCTACCACACCACCTCCAATTGTATGGTACCCCTTCTCTCCCTATCTCTTATGTATAGTTGCATTGCATTTTAAATTACCTTACATTTAGTTTACACCTCACTTGCATTTGTATTATATTTCATATTGCATTCATATTAGTCAGTTTATATAGTATAGTTGTATTGTATTATATCGCACATGGTTCATGTAGTTAGTTGCATATAGACTAGAATTCATGCATAGTCACTAATGACCAAACCTATTTCTTTCTACACTAGAAATAGTGTTTAAATCGGGTTGGGGAGGTTTGATCATAGGTGACCATAGTTTACTAGAAATCATGCATCATCTAGTGTAGTTTAGATTTTTTTTGGTGAAATGTGAGATTTATATATATATATATATATATATATATATATATATATATATATATATATATATATATATATATATATATATATATATATATATATATATATATATATATATATATATATATATATATATATATATAAAAAAAATAAGTATTAAAATTACAAAGCAATCAAAACCAAATTACATAACTCCTACTTGCTTGAGCCAATCTAATTCTGATAAATTCATAAGCTTTGTATCTCTTCCTCGAGCTCTCATTCTCATGTCATCAAGAACCTGATCTGCAACCTTCTCAGGTCTCAACAGAACACCTTCATTCCTGCACTGATTTCTGTGATGCCACATATGATACACAGCTCCCATGACCAGACCTGCCTGCACCTCTTTCTGCAATTTTGTTCCCTGAGCTTGAATACACCAGTCAAGCACATTAACAGTTGGAATAGGTAGTCTAGTCTTCTGATGCAGATAGTGTACCACCTTATTACTATAAGCACACCTAAAGAATATATGATCAAAATCTTCAGTTGCCTGCCCACATAAATAACAGCAGTCATCTATGTCCATCCCATAACTGACCAGTTTTGCCTTGGTTCTGATAGCTCCATGAGTAAGAAGCCAGCCCAAGAATTGATGTTATGGAACCACCCATTCATTCCAGACCACACTGCACCAGTTATTCTTAGTTCTAGATCCCTGGAGTAATTCATAACAACGAGCAGTAGAGAAACATGCCCCCTGTATGTCCCAGCTCCCATTGGTATAAGCAGCAGACAGATCCTGTTTCACACTACATATTCTCCTCCACACCCAACTAGTGTTGGCACTAGGCTTATATTGCATCCATTCCTGTCCTTTAAGATGATTATGCTGCACCCATTTAACCCAAATAGAGTCCTTACCTTCAGCAATCCAGTTAACCAGCTTACCTATCATAGCTTTGTTCATTGATACCTGTCGAAGTGAGTACCAAAAATAATATTTATAAATTCCGAACTACAACTAGCAAGCGGTAGTAAGGGTCGATCCGCAGGGAGGTAGGGAGATAATAGTTGCTATATATTTCAGTCTGTCGGGTAACAGTTGTGGGGGTTTTGATGTAAATAAATTCTAAAACTAATAACATAAATTAAGTAAATAAAATAAAAGTTGCAAAAGATGTAAACTATGATAAAAGAAATGCTAAGACGGTCGGTTCACTATAGCTGCGATGGCACATAATCCTAGGTAACTTCGAAATACGGTCGCGAAGGATGGGGAAAACAAGTCCTCTCGGTCCATGTTAAACAGTAGCTACCTCTCGGCCTATGCTACTATTCCCTAAGTCTCATTAATACTTAACTCTCGTTCTTGATTAATGATTCCTAATGCAAACTAAATCACGTTATCTCTCGATCTTAGCAATTTAGTCGTTTTAATTCGTTAATTATTGTTCATTCCTATCTCTCGATCTATGGGATGGTCAAGTTTAAGCATCTATCAAGTCTCCTTTCGGTCTCATTGAAAGATAAAGCACTTAATGAAACAAACAAAGCAAACCAGACGCGTAACCAGTCGATCGACCATGGGTACCGGTCGATCGACCATACCGTGAATCGAAATCGCTTATAATTTATGCCATCTACGCTATAGCTCCCCTACATCTTAGCGGGGTTGATTTGGCTACTCATACTCATGATAAAAACAGCAATAATATTATCAAACAAAGCTAACGAATTCATATTTAAATTAACTAAGCAAATGAATAACATAAAACAATAATATGGCTTTGGGAAATCTCAACTAACAATTCTAACTACGGAGGAATTAAAGCAATAAACTGAACAGAAGGAACCGAAGAATACCGTAAGAAGGATTGAATAGGAAATACCAAAATCAAGTGCGTAAAGTAAACTTTATTGACGGAGAATTAAACTAAAACAATCTTTTAAGAAGAACCTTAATTAATTCCTAAAATTCGATCCCCCATAAACTGATGCCTCTGGATACGTTATATAGAAAATATTACGTAACTCTAATTACTAAACCTAATTACAATGGACTTTGGAATTCTCGATCTTTTAACTTGCGTATCAGCTTGTGGGGTGGTCGATCGACCACTGGGATCAGTCGATCGACCAACAGTGATGTACAGTAATGCATTCTGACGAATTCTGCAGCGCGCACCGATCTCAAAACATCTGCCATTTCTTCGTTACTTGGTCAAATCAGGCGTTCTACACGGCGTTGGAAATCTAAGAGGATAAGCTTTCACCTCAAATTAGAATCACTTAATTATCAGGTCTAGAACTCGAGATATGGCCATCTGAATAAGGCTGCAATGTCGAGAAGCATTCTGACAGTCTATAGACCATGTAGGTCAGTCTATAGACCACTATAGCTGGTAAACCGCTTCTAAAACTCTGGCAAATATGTCTTTCAGGCCTTAAAATGCGCACCGAGTTTGCTTCCCGAGTCACTACTCCATGTCAAATGCAATGCTAAGTACTTAGGGACGGATTCGGCTCGATTTCCGCTGGATTCTTCACATTTCTGCAATATTATACAAAAACACGAAAGTAGACGGAAATAGGGAAAATAGTAGCATAAACTACATATTTGAGCTCTGAAATGCGTGTAAAATAGGGTGTAAAACATCATATAAATGACACGCATCAAACTTCCCCAAACCAAACCCTTCCTTGTCCCCAAGCAAGAACTAGACTCGATCCTAGGACCTAATGGAACGATTTCAATCTCAGAGCGAAATGCAACTATAAAGCCTAAACCAATTTAATGCAACAACTATCAATCAATTAGCAATAGGAATTTTGCAAACGAGTTATGTAGTCGTTAAAAACTGCTGAACCGTCAACTATATAGACTTATCAATATGGACTCTCACGGGTCGCTCAAATCACACTTAAGCACAGGTGAATATATGTAAAGATAGAAAGAAGTAATATTGTAGTGACTCTCACCTAACTACGACCTATAAGAACATGCCTGCAATCTAATATGAAAATAATCTCTACAATCGTACATATGCATTCCAACCAAACCAGTGACCATGACATATGCCGAGGTAAATATGGATATGTGAGGTAATGGGTAAGAAGAGGCAAAAAAAGAATTATGGGAATGTGGAGGTATAGGTGGCCAAGCTAGTACCTAAACAAAACCATATGACGACATCCAACTTCTTGCTCCAGATAAATCAATACAAAACGGTGCTAATGAGTAGCACTAATCTCACAATCTCCACAAAAAGTCAACTCCCCAAATGATAATAATAAAGCATGGGAGCAAAAATCGCCATTTGATAAAGACTTTGAATTATGCGATTTTGATTTTTTTCTTTTCTTTTCTTTTCTTCCTTCTTTTCATTTTTTTCTTTTTTCTTTTTCATTTTCAATTCTAATTTCTCTTCCTTTCTTTCCTCCTTTCAACATTCCACCAACCTTCTCATACAGAGCAATATAACCAAGATGCAATAAACACATTCCCACAACTACCAATACTAGCTCGGATAGGGTAGGCTAAATAATGGTATGCAGCTTATAGGACGAAAAGGCAAATTTGGCTATGTGAGGCTTATGGGTAAAATGAGAAAAGGGGACCTCTACCACATGTGTCAACAAACCGCAAACCGAATGCATATGGGTATTAAGCAGATTAAGTTCATATTTATGCATATTGATGTAACATGTCTCATAAGGAGTACTACTCACATCCTAGATAAACTGGTCATAAATGTCACCAGTTATAAGCTCTAAACCTCAGAAAATATGATATAGCTTGCCAAAAATCTAAGTCAAGTTATCAAGTTCAGCAAAAAATTTAACGAAAACTCGTAGACTATGCATATAAGATTCTACTAATAACACGTCAATTAGCAAGGCTTAGGCATAAACAGCTGCAAATGCAATGTCATCATTGAAATACTACCGTTCCGACTCAACCTATATGCTAAAATAAACATGCAATTTTTGAAAATTCTTGAAATTTTTCAATCAAATTTTTTTTGAATTTTGATATATATATATGAAATGAAATAACAAATGCAAACTGAAATGCAATAAACGTGAAACAGAAATGCAATGGAACATGCGAATGCAACGCAAAACCCTTCCCCAAACCAAATCACACAATGTCCCCATTGTGCAAAGTCATATAAGAAAATAAGCAAAGGAAATGGGAGTTGCGGAATTATAACTAAAATTGACATAGAAGAAGGACTCGGAAACTCACAAGATTTTAAGCGCAGCAAAAAGGAACCTCCCCAAACCAGCGTGAGCTAGGAGGTTTCAGTAGCCAGCAGTGCTACCAACAAGTACCTGAAAAGACAAACAAAAGTGTCGCGCATAATTTCGAGAAAACAATTATGAAACGCAAAATTATGTGCAAAAAATGAAAGAAAACGGAAGAAATTAGAAATTAATCGGAAAATAAAGTGGAGGAAAGACTCCCTCAACTCCGCAAATCGATCAAACACAGCAGGGGAATGATCGAGAACAGGTATAGCAGCGATTATGGTCGATCGACCACATCGCCCAGTCGATCGACCAGGGTGAACAGGAAAAGAAGCTCCTGGAATTCGCAGCTCAGTCGATCGACCATGCGGGCTAGTCGATCGACTGAAAAACCTGCTGTAACTTTCTGATTTCTGCTTTTAGCTCAATAAATTGAGCCAACATGGTCTATAAACCTGAAAAAGCACATAATAACGCGCCCAAAATTGCGCAAAACCCAAAGTAATAATCTAAAGGTCTAAAAATCCTAAACAAACTTATAAAAGCGAAGTTTCGCGCACACGAAAAACGATAAATAGTCTAAAAGCAATAAATTGTCTTGAAAAGGTCTAAGAAACGAATCAACGGAAACTGCGGAAAATCTCCGACCAAGGCTTCTGTCTACATGAAGTAGCTTCCGCAGTGCTCATCTCAGAAGCTGGACTCCACTCTACTCCGCCTGGAATACTCAACGGATCATCTCTAGCATCTTCCCAAGCATGGCCATCATCTTCTAGCTCCTCACACTCAAGATTCGACTCAAATTTTGACTGCTCCTTCTTCTTGGGCTCCCCATCCTGGCTCCTCGTCGGTTGCATAGCTCGGACATCCCAAACCGCCTCTCGAACAATGGGCTCCTTCACACCGGAGCGATCGGCGGTTCTTTCTACCCCAAACCGGTTCTGCCGCAATGACCAAAATAGAAGAATCTTCCTCCAATTTGCTCCCAATCGGGGCGGAGGTGTCATAACAGAATAGGCACAGGTAATGAAGGAGGAGTGT
This sequence comes from Silene latifolia, assembly GCF_048544455.1. NCBI lineage: Eukaryota > Viridiplantae > Streptophyta > Magnoliopsida > Caryophyllales > Caryophyllaceae > Silene > Silene latifolia. The sequence continues at coordinate 106,774,274 of NC_133535.1, forward strand.
CAGTAATTACAACATAAGACTTACGAGTAGAGATCGCATTACAAGTCACAGGACACATAGCATCTTTCTTCCTATAAGTCTGAGCAAAACTAATGGACTGCTTCCCCACCTTAAAGGTCAGTGTCCCTGAGCCAACATCAATAACTACACCAGCAGTGTGCAGAAAGGGTCTACCCAAAATGATAGGGATATGGGCATTCTCGGGTATGTCTAACACAATAAAGTCAACTGGGAAGAAGAATTTTCCTATTTGCACAGGAATATCCTCTAGGATTAGTGACCGCAAATCTAGTCAATCCTAATCTCCTAGCAAGACTCAAAGGCATTACACTAATACTAGCCCCTAAATCACATAATGCCTTCTCAATTGAGAAGGTACCAATATTAGAAGGGACTGAAAAGCTACCCGGTCGCTAACTTTTGTGTGGAGCAAAGTGTGAGTCAAATAAGAGCTAGATTCTTCAGTTAAATTAACAGACTCGACCCTATCAAGTTTCCGCTTCTTATTTAAAAGCTGCTTCATGAATTTCATATAAGCGGGAACTTGATTAACCAACTCAAGAAAAGGTACTTGCACATTGAGACTATGAATGACATTTTTAAATTTTTCAAAGTATACCTCATCCTTCGTTGGTACCAGCCTCTCTGGATATGGGGTTGTCAGAAGTAGCTTAGCCCTCTCCTCTAGGTCTCTCATACCGGCATCGGTGGACTTAGGCTGAAAATCCACTACTTTATCCTTGTTATAGCTCGAACCTTTTTCAGTCCGTCTCTGGAATGAACCATTGACCGTCGTAGGGTCATAATTTGGAATCGGAACGGACCCATCAACATCTGGATCTTGCCTCGATAGTTTCGGAGCCGTCGTACCCCGAAACAAGAAGTCCCTCAAGTTGTCTGGCATTGGAGGATGGAATGTTTCGTCATCAGCTGCTTCCTCAGTCGATCGACCATGTTGGTCAGTCGATCGGCTGGTTTCAACAGTACCAGAAGCTATGTCATTTCGCAGACTGGTCGATCGACTGGGTGATGTGGTCGATCGACCGTGATTACTGCTGATCGTCTTTTTCTCGCCCTTTTTCTTCTTCCCTTTTTCAGCAGCTTTCTCGGGTCCATCGAGAGCAGACCCGCTCCTCAGCGTCATTGCATGTACGGTCTCAATACGCTGATTCGTGAAATTGACTCGGTATCTCACCGCATTCTTGTCTAATGTAGCAATTTGAGATTTCTACTCCATGATTGAGACCTCATTTGCCGCATTACTTTTCTCGTACCTCTACCATAAGCAATCGCACTAGACTTATCAACTCTGCAACTTCATTATTTGACTCTTGCTGTGACGGAGTGGATGGTGGTGGGGCTTCATAAGGAGGCACATATGGTTGATGCGGTGAAGTAGGAGCGTAATTATACGAATTGTCGAGCTGAAGTTGATGAAAAGCAAACATCTTCTCCTTAGGGTTCCAGCATGCCTCAGATGTGTGTCCCGCTCCGCCGCATCTCCCACAAAACGGCACCTGCTGTTCCTGAGAGTGGAACATGGGTGGCCCCTTCTGAAGTACTGTAGATAGGACCTGTAGGACCTAACAAAACAGCACTAGAGGAAATGGTAATAACTGCCTCAAGGTACTCAGTCTTCCCTTGAGGCGAAACACAGACTAAAATAAAAACAACTAAAACTAGCGCTGCCTCCCCGGCAACGGCGCCAAAATTTGATACCTGTCGAAGTGAGTACCAAAAATAATATTTATAAATTCCGAACTACAACTAGCAAGTGGTAGTAAGGGTCGATCCGCAGGGAGGTAGGGAGATAATAGTTGCTAAATATTTCAGTCTGTCGGGTAACAGTTGTGGGGGTTTTGATGTAAATAAATTCTAAAACTAATAACATAAATTAAGTAAATAAAATAAAAGTTGCAAAAGATGTAAACTATGATAAAAGAAATGCTAAGACGGTCGGTTCACTATAGCTGCGATGGCACATAATCCTAGGTAACTTCGAAGTACGGTCCCGAAGGATGGGGAAAACAAGTCCTCTCGGTCCATGTTAAACAGTAGCTACCTCTCGGCCTATGCTACTATTCCCTAAGTCTCATTAATACTTAACTCTCGTTCTTGATTAATGATTCCTAATGCAAACTAAATCACGTTATCTCTCGATCTTAGCAATTTAGTCATTTTAATTCGTTAATTATTGTCCATTCCTATCTCTCGATCTATGGGATGGTCAAGTTTAAGCATCTATCAAGTCTCCTTTCGGTCTCATTGAAAGATAAAGCACTTAACGAAACAAACAAAGCAAACCAGACGCGTAACCAGTCGATCGACCATGGGTACCGGTCGATCGACCATACCGTGAATCGAAATCGCCTATAATTTATGCCATCTACGCTATAGCTCCCCTACATCTTAGCGGCGTTGATTTAGCTACTCATACTCATGATAAAAATAGCAATAATATTATCAAACAAAGCTAACGAATTCATATTTAAATTAACTAAGCAAATGAATAACATAAAACAATAATATGTCTTTGGGAAATCTCAACTAACAATTCTAACTACGGAGGAATTAAAGCAATAAACTGAACAGAAGGAACCGAAGAATACCGTAAGAAGGATTGAATAGGAAATACCAAAACCAAGTGCGGAAATTAAACTTTATTGACGGAGAATTAAACTAAAACAATCTTTTAAGAAGAACCCTAATTAATTCCTAAAATTCGATCCCCCATAAACTGATGCCTCTGGTTACGTTAAATAGAAAATATTACGTAACTCTTATTCCTAAACCTAATTACAATGGGCTTTGGAATTCTCGATCTTTTAACTTGCATATCAGCTCGTGGGGTGGTCGATCGACCACTGGGATCAGTCGATCGACCAACAGTGCTGTACAATAATGCATTCTGACGAATTCTGCAGCGCGCACCGATCTTAAAACAGCTGCCATTTCTTCGTTACTTGGTCAAATCAGGCGTTCTATGCGGCGTTGGAAATCTAAGAGGATAAGCTTTCACCTCAAATTAGAATCACTTGACTATCAGGTCTAGAACTCGAGATATGGCTATCTGAATAAGGCTGCAATGTCGAGAAGCATTCTGACAGTCTATAGACCATGTAGGTCAGTCTATAGACCACTGTAGCTGGTAATCCGCTTCTAAAACTCTCGCAAATATGTCTTTCAGGCCTTAAAATGCGCACCAAGTTCGCATCCCGAGTCACTACTCCATGTCAAATGCAATGCTAAGTACTTAGGGACGGATTCGGCTCGATTTTCGCTGGATTCTTCACATTTCTGCAATATTATACAAAAACACGAAAGTAGACGGAAATAGGGAAAATAGTAGTATAAACTACATATTTGAGCTCTGAAATGCGTGTAAAATAGGGTGTAAAACATTATATAAATGACACGCATCATTCATCAATTCCTGGTTTTTAATCCCTAGACCACCCTCTTCTTTAGGCCTGCAAACAGTGTCCCAAGCCACCAATGGAACCCTTCTGTACTCACCACTATTATCCCATAGAAAGTTTCTACAGGCTGCCTCAACCTTTACAAGGATTCCCTTTGGTATCACAAACATAGATGCCCAATAAGAGTGTAAAGAAGTCAGAACAGCTTTCACTAGGACAAGTCTCCCAGCATAAGAGAATTTCCTAGCTCCATAGCCATGTATTCTGCTACAAATCTTCTCTACTAGGCATTCACAATCCTGTTTCTTCAATAGTGTAGTTTAGATTGCATTCATTTTCTATATATGTCATATAGGATTGCATTTAGTTAGAGCATGCATTCATTCATATCATATCATTGCATTTGTACTTCTTTTTCCATAAAATCAAAAATCCAAAAACATGTATTTCCTTTTCATTCCTACTCCTACATGTACATTGAGGACAATGTCCAAAATAAAGTGGGGGATGGGAATTTATATTCCAAATTCCAAAAATGCATAAAAATTGAAAAAATTCGAAAAATCCCAAAATATGTTCTTTAATTTCATAAAAACAAAATCCATAAAAATTTGAAAATTTCAAAAACCAAAAACATGTTCTTTAATTTAGTAGTATAGAATTGTATATACTTATATTCTTGTTCTCTTCTCACATAGATACGACACTACATTTGAGGCATTGTCAAGGGAATGTGTAGACCTCTTAGTATGATCGTTCTAATCTCTATTTCCCTTCCATTTATTTTCATTATTCATATGAGTAGGATGGGCTTACATGTCAAGGAAGATGTGGTGTATTTTGTTGATGCGGTTTGTGTATCTATGTGTTGTTAAGAGTTGCATTTAGTTTATATGGCATAGTAGTTGATAGAAGCATATGCATTAGAGTTGTATATATGTTAGTTGCATCATGGCATGTAGTTTGCATGGTTAAAAATTTTGTGAAAATGCCTATTTGGGAAGTTTGACAAGTGTATATAAGGCCCTTGTAGATAATTTTTCTCCTTGAGACTTTGTTTGCTAGAATACCCTGAAGACACCCTAGGATGTGTCATACTAGTATCTTTTGACCCATGGACTAAGGCCTAATCAAGAGTACCTTATGGTGTGATAAATCCTTGGCTACCGTTTATTCCAAGGTGACCATTGAAACCATGCAACCGTTCTTACACTTCTATCATCATATTTTGCCAACAAAAAAAAGGAATGGGCACAAAAATCTCCAAATTGAGTTCAAAAATGAAAAAGTCAAAAAGTTTGTACAAATTGCATCAAAGAAAAGAGGAGTACAAAAATAAACTCCTATGCTTCAATAAAAGCACCCTCGTTACAAATTTGGGTGACTTTGAAAAATGTTCAAAAATGCAAAAATTTGAAATTGTCAAGTATAAAAAATGCCAAACATCAAAGAAATGGCAAAGAAATTTTCTCAAATGTCAAAATGCCACAAGAAATTGGGGGGAAAACAAATCAAAAAGCAAACTACAAATGTGAAACTCAAAACATCTTGATCCCTTTCATCCATTGATCTTACTTTGTTGCATGGTGGAGAGGGGACGACCCTTCTTCTTGTCTAGGCAAGAGGGGGAATTCCGCGATCCTACAGTATTTCGAACACCATAAGGAGTCTACTCTTGACAAAAGCATTTAGCGATTGTAGACGAAAGTAGCCTAGTTTGACACAACTTGGAGGTGATTTGTTGGTATCCTTTTAGACTTAGTAGTTTGGAGAAACAATATCTATGATGGAGTGTGTACCCTTAAATTGCTTCCCTTGTAGATGATTTCCGCCACTTAGATAAGGAAAGTGGCTATTCTTTTGTAGATGCATCCATTACTTGTTTTGTGTGCCTAATGATTGGATGTATCGCCATTTTGGCAAGCCCCAACTTGCCTTGCAAGAAGGCATCCTACGTCATGGTTGTCTTGTTGTGAGTTGAAGGGACGGAGTGAGACCCGCTAATTGTCTCACATCGGTTATATTATTAGGATAGTTTAAATAAAGGTCTAGTTCCAGTCACCTCTTTACTCGGGACGAGTAAAGGTTCGGTTTGGGGATGTTTGATGTGACTCATAATTGCGCACATTTAGTCCCCTAGTTGAGCCTATTTTGCATACTATTATAACATTCCATAGCCATTTTATCCGTCAAATGCTTTCTATTTTGCTTTCCTAGTGCATTTTGTATGTTTTGTAGGAAAGAAGATAATGAGGCGAAATTCCCGTCTCCCGTGCATATTTGGAAGCTTGTTGATGATATTGGATGGACTAGTATGAAAGAGGAGGCATGAACGAAGACCAACAACACAAGAATAAGGAGTATGCAAAAGGAAGTGAAGCAAGGACCCCTCTGAGGAACAATCCGAGCGGCTTAGGCAGAAGATGCTCGTCTCCCCCTCTCATGACCCGAGCGTCCCGTCCAGAAGACGCTCGTCTCCTCCCCTCACAATCCGAGCGTCTCCCTCCTTGATCCGCGCGGATCGTGACAGCACTAGCGTGATATGCTCATGTCCTCACAAGACTTGCATTTCTCCGCTTTAAAACTTAGCATTGTTATTTACTTATTTATCCTTACTTAACCTAGTAACGAACCACTATATATACTCCATTTTTTAATAATTGAAGATAATAAGTCCTATTAGAGGAAAAAGGACCTTCCTTATATTAGATTAGGAGTAGATTAGAATAGATTACTCTTTAATCTTTCCACAAATTACACACTAATCTTTCCTTAATCATTGTTCAAGTTCATTATTATTGGGTAATTGAAGATTATTGGGTTACTATTATAGAATTGACAACTCTTCATCAATCAATCAAGTTCTCTTCTTTTACTCTTTGCTTTATTATTTTGGATCATCTTAAGTTTGGTATAATTCCTTTACTCTTTACTCTTTATTGTTTATTTCTTCACTCTCTTATCATGTTTATACTTGTTGTGATGATTGACACCATTAATGACATGTTTCCCATGATAATGAGTGAGTAGTCTTTTAGCTAGGATTAATGGGGATTTAGGGGAACTATAACATGGGAGTAGATCCATGCTTAATCTAATATGTTGTCTTATGATTGCTTGCTTGTTGTAATGTCAACATATGCACATGATATGTTTGATGAAATGCTAAGCCTATGAATCCTTGCATTTTACCCATCTCTTATCTATTCGACATGATTTGTAAGATTTGTAAGTCGACTTGTAGGTGTTCTACAATCTAATCGATTCGGCTCCGGGACCCAACTCTTCCTATGAACTGTAAGACATAAACCAACTCGGTTCCTCTACAACATTAATTGCTTGCAACTTTGTAAACATGTTTGTATGATCAACACCATGAATCCCCTATGACCCCATGATATCCTAGTACTCTTTAATACTTGTTTACACCTCTATTTACTTTATTGCTTTCATTAGTCTAGAACACAACTACAATCACAAATCAATTGTGACACTAGCATAAATTGAGATAGATAGACTTAGAACCCAAAACACACCGTCCCGTGGATCGACCTCGACTTAACCACTAACTAGTTGTTTGTTGAGAATATAAATGTGTTTGATTGGGAGACACGACGACACTCTCCATCAGTGTTTCTCTTTTATTTGTGTTTATGCCAATTGATGTGATTAATATGATTTAATGATTGATTTGTATGATTGGTACATGTTAGATTGTTTATTATCATGATTAATTATGTTTTCGCATGTATGTATATGTTTTAATGCATTAATTATTTATCGTATGTTGTTTATATGTTTATTATGGGTGTCATGAGTGCAATTAGGGTTTACGAATGAACCCTAATGGCGGCATGATAGGCGGCCAAGAATGCTATCCAAAGTTATAGCTAAAGCTAGTATAACATTGATGATGATTCAAATGTTATAGCTGAAGTTAGTGCAACTTTGGGTCGTTACTCTAGTTATGGCTGTTTGAGGTATAACCTTGGAAATATAAATCCAGGTTATAGCTGAATCTACTATAATATTGAAGTACGAGTTTAAGTTATAGCTGAAACTAACGTAACTCTGAGATTATGGCTCAAGGTTATAGTTGGAACTAGTATAACTTTGAGTTGCATCTCAAGGTTATGGTTGAGGCAAGTATAACTTCAAGTTATATATATTGAAGTTATAGTCGAGGTTACTATAACCTCGCATCCATAGTTCATGTTATGGTTAAGGTTACTATAACATTGATCGTTGATACTTGTTTCACATGTTATGTGGCGTTCAGTCATATTGTATGACAATATGTGTGCATGAGTGGTTGGTTACTCTTGTTCATATGATAAGTAGGGTAGTCATTTATACTATCCTATGAGTTGAGTCGTGATGTTGTTCATGCATGTTGGTATAATCAGTTATACTGTGCATTTATTTGTTGGCTGGTTTGAATAGATGACGGTAGTATCAGTTATATACTATCGGAATGACCACACGCTACTCTTCGGGGACTGGTGAATGGTCTATGGTCGAAGGAGTAACAGAGGCAGTGCATTAAACTCTCTATTCCTCGAGTGTCGTCCGATGTACAATTATTGCACCGAGAGTCTGGCCAGGTCTTAGACATATAGGCAGTGGTTATACGCTATACATAGTACCTTGGAGGCAGTGCGTTATACGCTCCACACCGATAGAGGCAGTGCATTATACGCTCCATCAGCTAGAGGCATTGCGTTATACGCTCTAGCAGTTAGAGGCAGTGCGTTATACGCTCTAACGACATTCGCTCTATTCGCAATTCTTTGATGATAGCTTTATGCCTTCTGTTGCTGTGGATCGTGTGTCACCATGTTTGCTATGCTTTAATGCTAGCTTTGTGCCTTATGTTGATGTGGGTCATTTGTCATTACTAGTCTTGTAAGTGTTCATGGTCTAGTGGTTGCATAGGGTCTAGGTCTTCATGTTTGCATCCATCTAAGGTTGATGAAGTTATGGTAAGTTTGTGATGGGTTTCATGAGTATAGATGATTGATACGTGCATTTTATATAGTCTTTTTGGCCTATTTATGCACGTATTTCTACGCTAATATCGTAGTTTATTGCTACGAAATGCCCCGAATATGCTACTTTGGTTTATTTTGTCTTATTTGCAAGATTGGACCAGAAAGTAGTGGAAACGAGCCATTTATCGTCCGTTTTGCATGCATTTGGAGGAAGAGTGAATTTGAAGCGGAATTATAGCTGTCTTGGGATGCGTGATTTTGTAGCTGCTGAAGTCATATGGTCGATCGAGCACTTTACTAGTCGATCGAGTGGTATTTCACTCGATCGAGCACTTTACTAGTCGATCGAGTGGTTTTAGGTCAAATAATTAGTCGATCGAGTAGATTATATGGTCGATCGAACAGTTGCTATTTAGTGTTTAGTCGATCGAGTGCTTTTACTAGTCGATCGAACGGTTTGAGCCTGAGTTTGCTCGATCGAGTAGTTTTAAACCACTCGATCGAGTGGATTCGCTTATGGGCTTGGGCTTTTTAGTTTATTTCCGTCATTAGGTTAAATAAATCCTATTTTCTTATAAATAGGAAGTTAGGACGTCATGTTTAGGGGGCTTCTCCTCTCTGATGACTGCAATACACTGTTCCTGTTACTTTTGTTCTTCCTTATTTCCGGATCATTAATTCAGTAATTTAATCTTTCCCTTTACTCTTATTTAATGCTTACTCCTTCTTTATCTCTCCCTTTTTTTCTTGTTCTTGCTTATTTAATTATGTCTAGCTAAATCCCTTTGCTAAGATTAGGGTAGTCAATGGATGAATGTTAATTGCTGATTAGGTTTAATAGATTCATCGTTGTTGTCTAAATCTATGTTGTTAATCGCTGCTATAACTGTATCCTGCTAGTTGATTCGAAGCAATTAGTCTTTTAACCTTGGTAAACCTTGACCTGGACCGAAAGGTTGGAAGAGGTGAGACCCGAAGTGAACAATAGGATGCTTTAGTGAGGGCGAAAGTTAAGCTAATAGCATTTTAGGGCGAATTGAGACCGAAAGGAGATATTCGTTGCCCCTTAGACCGACACATCGACTAATCTGTGACCTTAGCTACATTTAATTGATATTCATTGATGACCCGACATCCTAGTTCTCTTCTCTTGCTGTTAATTTCTCTTATTCCTTATTTCTCTCGCCTTAATCTATTTAGTTTAGTTAAAACAATCAAAACCCCCATTAGTGACATTAGACAGACCGAATAGACATGTGAATAGTAAACCGCCTCCCTGTGGAGATCGACCCTACTTACCGCTGACTTCTGTTAGTAGTAACTTAGGTATTTATTTTTGGTACAGAAACGACCGTATCAAATTTTGGCGGCGTTGCATGTTTACTGGTTTTACATTTCAATTGTTAATGATTGTTGGTTATATTCAATTGTTGTAAACATGACTGGGAGGGCATCTAGTACCTCCCGACTGATTGTCGACCCCCATTCTCAGGTTGAATGCTCGTCGCTGTTTGGATGATGTTGTTTGGGATGCATCAAGGGGCGAGACGAATAATAAATTAAGAGTTTACTTTTATATTTGAGAACCTTGAATAATGTAATAGTTTGGTTTTGGATTTAGTAGCGAACCGGATTGGTCAGGTGTTTCCGCCGCCTTGACTCTTTTATCACTATTATACTTTGATATTTACTTTATTTTACGTTTTTCCTATGTTATGTAATCCGGGTTGTTACACGGTATGTTATTGGTACTATGCTTAATAATCAGATTTGATGATTTATGATATGTTAAGAGTAAGAGATCCACCTAATGTTTGTAAATTACTTTGATTAGTATAATTATTAAATGTATACTTGCACCTCACTCATTCTGTGGGTTAATCTGATTTCGTACGTGTTAATATGTTAAAAGTTATCTTAATGTAAATGTGTAATAACTAGTTTTCTAAGTTATATTTTGTTATTTTGGTAACGTCGGTAACTAAACAACTTGGGCTGGTCTTAACTTTACTCGGAATAATGAATGATATGAACCTTGGACTTATCTGTTTAAACTCTGTCATAAACCGTCACAATAATGTGTACATGAGAACAAACTATACACCCCGAGTTAAGTAACTACCTTGTATAATAAGTCGACGATATGCTATATTTTGAATTGATACCTCTGATAACTATATACTACCATGAAGTAATTAAGAAGAATATAATGTGGTGTACAGATGGGTATATTAAAGTTATTGATGCATATGTGAAATTTTGTTATTAATGGTCCTTTGTATTCTTAAATTAATTGCTCTTGTCATGAATGATGGTTTAGTACAAGAGTTAAAACCGATGGATTTATTATGTACAACCGTCCTAAGTTGGTGGCTATCTTATAGTGACTATATGTTTTAATTTCAGTATCTATGAGTTCAGTCGAGTTTCAAAATATTAACCTGTCGATGATAACCTTTGCAAATTAACTTTGACAAGGAGAATATGTAATTTGGATAGTTACTAAACTTTTTGTCTAATAATAATAATTTAATCGAGAATAATACTTCAACCATTGGGGGTGTTGGTTGTAAAATTTGGAATTTGATTCAGTTAAACCATGGGTACTTCCCTTTCTTTAAAAATTTGGATCATATGCTTTGATGAAATGTTACTATGGGATGCATTGTTGTCTAAACTGTCTTCAAAAGAATGTTATGGCCGTGTTAGTTATGTGTGAATCTGATTGTGTTAAGAGTGCAATTATGAAGTAATGTGATAATTCTAGGATGTCTAGGGCGGGGTCCTGATGTTAGAGTAATGATCACTGGTCAACAACTGAGGTAAAAACGAGTAAACGTTGATTCATATATTGCAAATTTGAGATGAAACTTGAATTTTCGTATTGTTAAAATGAATTGTATTGAGCCTTAGTTAGTTTAATTGTGTAACAGTTAATGATATGATTTTTTTATATGTCGGCATGTTTTAAGATCCGTGTTAAAATATACACTTCAGTTACATCGTGATAAAAGAGCTATATATATGGTGTTTAGTTATGCTAAGCAATTTATAAGATAAAATGCATTAACAACCAAGTGTTCTTATAGTATGGTTTCACGATGTTCCCGGGTTTGGAAGAACTGGGACATGAATTATGGGTTAAATTATTCTTGTTATTCAAATTTGTGATTGTAGAGATCATGTTATTCTATGGTACAAGCAGTAATATGGCATTTTTTAGGTTATAGGTGAACAAGAGTCGGGTAGTTTAAAGTGTTAACATGACGTAATTTGTTGAATTATTGGAATATTGTGTCGTGAATCACCTATAGCATTAGATGTTTCCGTGATATATGTTCATACTATATGTTTGACTGCGGATGTGAACACCCTTTTCTGTTCTACCACGATCATAACAATATTACTTCATATAAGCGACTTTGAGATAAACCTGAGGATAGTAACGTAGACATAGTTTAGAGAAGTATAGTAGAATGTTGAATGGTACTTTGTTTAGAATAAAGGGTGATCTGTTTTTTGTGCTTTTGTGCGAATTGACCTTGTTATATTTGAGTAAAATGCAGTGGTTAAATTATTTTGGATGTGAAACTATTATTGTACTAGGCTGATGAGATAATATAAGAGTTGAGTTATACTAAGTGTACTTAGTTTAATAATGTGATAAATCAATATCAGGCTTTGGTAACATGGTTGTGTAACTTATGTGACATATGAATTTAACAATTTCGTTATCTTAAATCATGAGTAACTCCCTTCGGACCAAAATAGTAAAAAAGTATGGTCTGGTTAATTACATGTCTTGGATATATGGGAATATGAGTGTATTTACTAGATTATTGTGAGCACAGGACTGGAAACCGTGATAAGATGTGTTATATGTGAGTAAGCTGGAACGCTCTTTTGTTAAAAGATGGAAATGAGTAAGTGTTGTGATGCATGCGTCACAAGCTTATCCATCCCTAGTCTGAGGCTTATTATTATGACAAGAATTATGAACTGAGTAACAAATATAAGTATTTTCTGGAAGCAGGACTTTTATTGGTGTATTTTTTTGTGACATGGTTGAAATGCGTTAAATATTTGTGTGTCATGTGACTTAAGTCGTAAATGGTAAATTTTGTGAGTAATGTATGATACGGAATTTTTTTGTACGCTGTAATATGATATGCACAACGAATTGTGATCTCAGTTGATAAGGTAATTTCTTTAATGATTGTTTGTGTTACATAGATAATGACTAGATGATTGGATGATGTTGTTTGGTCGTATTGTCGATCTTGCATTGCGACTGGTATATGAGTTAGGTTACGAGGACGTAACCTTGTTTTTTTTTTTCTTTTTGGGGGGGGGGGGGAGGGGGGGTAAATGTGATAATAACATATTTTAAAACCGAGTTATGAGTATACGTGAGTTTAAGTCATGTCCATAATTCGAATAGTGACTAAAGGATGAGTAAGTTAATAGATTAATATGATGAGTGACTTAAGTTGGTTGTGTCGTTTTGTGTAGTATGCGCAAACTTTGGGACGAAGTTCTTTTTAAGGAGGGAAAACTGTAATACCCATCATTTTCTAAGGTTATAAGACCATCTGTACGTGTATGTAGTGAGCGGTCTAAGTAATGAGTTCGAAAGATGGTCGCTCGTATAAGGGTCAACTTCAAACTATAACATCTTGAGTTTTAGAGCTTCGATGGGGGTGGTTTGAATTGGAGGTGAAAGATTATGATCTTAATTTTCCAACGAATGGTCGCAAGCTTTATTCCGCTCAGTAACGAAGAAATAGAGGACGTTTGAATTTAAGTGTGCGAAGCTGAGTTGCGCTGAGTAACGAAGAAATAGAGGACGTTTGAAGTTAAGTGTGCGAAGCAGAGTTGCGTTGGGTGTTTTAGTTGATCGACTGCTATGCCCTATCGATCGACTTATTTCGTGTTCAGCAAGTCAGCGTGTTTTCTGTGGGTTACCCTATAATCTTTCCTAACTTAAGCATGCCTATATCTATAAATAATTATGCCCATTAGTTTTAAAAAAACTTTTGCCTATTCAAAACAAACACACACAAACCCTAAGTGAGAAAGAAGGAGAGAAACTGAGAGTGAGGACAGCGCGCGTTTGGACGGAAATCATCATTCAATTCTTCTTGTTATCGTAAGTTACTAATCCTATTCTTCATTGAATTAATCCATTGGTGTTGTTGCTTAACAATTCTGTCTTAGAATGAAGATGGTCAAACCCTATACCTTAGTAGCGTGTTGTGAGATGGGGTTGAGAATTTGGTTAGTATGTCGTAATGTTCAATTGTGTACGCTGCAAATGGTATCGGTCAACCCTCGGCTAGTCGTGACTTGTGACCATTAGCCATGTGGACCATGATCCTTGGTTGGGGGCTCGAGTTGTACCTTGGTCTCCGTAATTTCATAACGTCGTTGTTGATTGTATGCAAATAATTATTGTACAGGATCGAAATTCGTTGAGGAGCAATTGTAGTTTGTTGTCTTGTGATTGTGCGGAGTATTTGATGAAAAGGTAGGGATAACCTACTCAACTATGGTTTGTGTTTATGTATACTATTATATTGCGGAATTTTTGACGAAGTATGAACAGGGACGTTTGAGCCATAAGTCGATTGACTTACAGTCAATTTCTGCATGGGTGTTGCTTAAGCATCACTACTCTAAATTGTCAAGTGTGTTATCATTTCGGTTATATAGTCTGCTGATTGTTGTGTATTGTCATTTGTCTTATTTATTAATCCCGACGGGATATTGTTAATTCATTGAGACACGTATTGTGAATAGTTGTGCATAGCACGGAGTGTGCTACTGCGAGTTATGCATAGCTAGAGAGTTTCTACGGCCAGTTGAGCATAGTACGAGGAGTACTACTGCCAAACAGATGGCACGGTGTTAAGGGGGTTGTGCTACTGTTAGTGTACTACTTCCCGTTTACACAGATGAGCATAGCATGGTGTTAAGGAGGTTGTGCTACTGCCAATGATTTCATGTATTTGTACTTGGTATGAATAAGTAAGGTGATGATGGAATGACATTAGTTGATTGTACTACTGTTATTGTTTTATAATGTTGTTTAGTTCATTTCTACTCAACCATTGATTGACTTGGTATGTGTCTTGGGTCAAATTATTACCTATATTGGGGGTGACCTGTTATATGAACCATTCAATAATTTCTGATTAAATAGGGAGCAGTTAATAAAGCAGGTGCAGATTAGTAGCTGTTTATGTTGTTGTGCTCGGGTGTTGGACGCATGGCGTGAACTGAGCTCGAGTCTAGTGTTCATTATTATTTAGTTAATGACATTATTACTTATTTAAAACTTAGTTTTAAGCTACTTATATTTTTTTTACAATTGGTGTAAATTATGTAATGCCTGGTTTTAGATGGTTTTCTTATTTATGACGTAATTTTATTAAAGTACTTGTGATTGTTTTATTTGATAATCATTGCCCCGGGAAACCGAGATGGTTACAGTTCATTTAATCTGGAATTTCTTGCTATAGGCTCTTAGTTAAATGAGGGTGTTACATTAACTCTCCTTGACGTACTCACAACGCTCTCCCTATACCTTTCAACGCGATGTTACAATCTAGCCTCCTTAAAATGAACTTTGTCCCCGAAGTTCTTGTAACCTAAAGTCGATCATTCTCTAAGGTGTAGTTCCCTAGATTATCAACTTTTAAGTCTAACGATCCCTCTAAACCCTCAAGCCATCCTCCCTCTCATAGCTGTTAGTATTTTCGAATTAACGAATTGTAATTGATTTGAAATTTTGAAGATGTTTGAGCGAAAGTCTAACTGTGCGTCTTAAATGTTCGTACTAAACGATGAGTGAAGGGATTGTTATTACCATAATAGTTTTCAAAGTTCCAAAGAAGATTTCTTACTTTCCCCAAAATTGTTAAAATATAACGTTTGGAAGGTGGTTTGCAAAACTTTACATTTAAGGCCACATTAAAAAAAAAAAATTGAATCAAATGAAATGATATGTTTACGAATGGAGTTTGCATAGGGCTTTAAATTAACCAATTTATCAATCGTCGTGAAACGGGATTCCTCATTGTGCCCTACTTATGTCTCACCACTTGGTCCAAGCGCTACTTAGAACCATGCTACTACCTACGATGTATTTCCTTTACCATGTCCGTCTGCGTATGCGGTAATCTATATCGTGTCATCCTTCACAAGGTACACAAAGGTATCCCCACGTCTATGTATCTAGGTATGACTTAGGTCGGTTCAAGATTGGGATCTAGGTTCATATACATATATGACGGAATAGGTAATAGTTCGCAACCAAAGAATTCCGCCTCATAGGGTTACTCGATGTAGTCGACAGAAGACACGGTCAAGTGATCCTCACTCGGTCGAGTAAGACCCTCACTCGATCGAGTGACTCACTGGCAGGAAAGCCTAATACGGTCCACTCGGTCAGCAGACTGAGGGTCTTTCATGGCTATTTTATGCATCGACTCTTAAGGCTTCCATCGTCATCCCTTCCCGAGTATAGTTTCCCTCTCCCTCTCCCTCGACCTGATTACCTGAAATATTCAATAAGCTATGACGAAATTGAGATAGAAACAAAAAAAATGGAAAAACGGGTATGAAAGGCACTTTCTATGCATAAAATGCAACTCTAAAAAGTAAAGAAGGGGAAAATGCGACAAAATAGGAGTATCTCAATATCACACATGTTAATATACTCTTACTGTTATTATTAGTAAGTTTTTCTTTTTCAATAAATTCGATTCAGCGCCCCCCCTCTCTCTCTCTCTCTCTCTCTCTCTCTCTCTCTCTCTCTATATATATATATATATATATATATATATATATATATATATATATATATATATATATATATATATATATATATATATATATATATAAGCGAGTTCCAAAGGTGATGTGAAGGCGCGGGTGAGAGCATAGATATCGCGCGGGGGAGGTGGGTTGCAAGGGAGGGGACAAGTGAGGGTGTCACTTGAATAGTAAAGGTGTTAGGTGGTGTAGAAGAATATGGTGGTGGGATGTGGAATATGGGTGGAAGAGGGAGGTAATTTTATTATTTTCAATATTTTTAGCAAGAAAGCGTAGTATTGTAAATGAGAGTGGTTAAATTGGAAATTGTATGCATGATTTAGTAAAACTCGTATAGGAAAAGCAATGTCTTTCTTTCTTTTTCTTTTTTTTTGTAGTGGAAACTTTCCATTTGCAATTTTGACATTACCGTATAGTCGCCATATAGAATTATGACTATAACATGGGTAAGGTTTGAGAAATGTGATCCTAGGTAGACCGCATCTTGACGATTATTTTCTAGTCCAACCCAGTTTGACAATTTTTTTAACATTAATTTAAAACAAATTCAAGATGCATGCTTATTTATTACTTTTAAGAAATGTCAAATAAATGTGTGGTATAGATAATTTTATTATATTTATTGTAGCACGTTGACCCAAACCTTGGGTTGAGAACCGTCTTGTGTACTTGACTTGTATATCAACGCTGGTCCCTTATAATGCATTTTTTCCTCACTCATGCGTATCTTAGAAATCTTCCCAAGAGGCCACCATCCTAAGACTACTCTCTATCAAGCACAGTAGTACTTTTCATCAACATTGTAGAGTTCTTGTCATGAGTTTCCATAAAAAAAAATTGCATTTTGTTTATATTTGTAATACTTTAAACCCTTTAATCAGTAGTCGTTTAAGCTTATCAATTGACCTTTTTAATGGAGTACCGTAATGAAAGAACCTCTTTAATTAACATGAGGTACTACACACCACCAATTGAAAGACGTAACGGCCTCGTTGTGTGTGACAACATAACCGTTGACCCAATATCCTCCCATGTTAGGTGTGTAACCACACGGCAGCAAGGTTTCTTTCATACCAGTTGTAGCATCTTGACGCCAACCTTGTGTTGGAAGTGGTCACTCACGGTAGCTTGTCAAACTGTCTACTTTGCTACAGATCAACACGAGTCCTTTCCAACGAATTTTGTGTACTCATGCGTATCGTGGAAACTTTCACAGGAGGTCACCCATTCTAAGATTACTCCCCAGTAAGAAGGCTTAATTGTAGTTTTTGCTATCAACTTATAGAAAAGAAGGTGCACTTTATTGATATAAGTAGTACTTTCAATCCTTTTAAGTACTAGACATTTAATATTATCAATTGACCTCTTCAATATGGTATCCCATCCATTTATAGGTACGCTAAACATTGGTATTCATCAATCTAATGAAAAAACAATATCTATGACTCAGCAGATGAGTTGGAGATTGGTTTCAAGAATCTTCTATCTTGCTTTTCAGATGTTCATGACATCCACAACACGCAGGGAACACTACAACCACACTATGATGGCTTGTAAGAGGAAGAAGTAGACGAACCCATGACATTTGAGCCAAACACCACAACAATAATGCCCAAAAATCTTATAACTAATTCGTTTTAAGAAAACTTGATCCTTAATTTTAAAAGGTACAAGGAAGATAATGATGATGAAGAGAGTGATGAATATGATGACTTTGATGCCTATTGAGAGGAACCACATAGAGCGATATGAATTCTTGAACACTCAGATATCAAGAAATATTTCTCACAATTCCTCATTTTTTATACCACATACTGAAACACTTGTGTTAAATACTGATATTTAATGTGGTAATTGTCCTCTCTTATGCCAATTTATGTTGGTTATAATGTAGTTTAGTCTTAGCTGTTCATTTCATTGATCGTGCCGAAAGGTATTGTAATACCCGAATAATTTAGGGCCCGGAAAGGAACCTTGGGACACGTGAGGAGACCTTATACTATACTAGAGGTGACTTGGGAGTGAGGTATAACTATAAAGTGGACCGAGTATAACCTATACTAGGCTTAGTGGTGTAGTTATAATGTCCGCATATAGAAAGATCATCTTAAAACTGTCATAACTTGAGATATAAACATGGTATTGATGTGATTTCAATTGGAAGCGATAGCTTGTTCTCTTACGATTCCAACGGTAGGTCACACGCCCAAAATGACCAAGAAACCAGTGAGATATGAGTGTTTTACGAAAACTGGTCATTGCTGAGAATTGTGTCGCACTCGACCGAGTGAGGTTCACTCGACCGAGTGGACTCGGCACTCGATTGAATGAGTGACAATCGAGCGAGTGGACTCGCCACTCAACCGAGTGGCACTGAATTAGAACACGGGATAAGGAAATCTTATCCCCTTATCCCCATTCATTCTATCTTCTTCCTTATCTCTCCAAACTCTCTCCCTTCTCTCTAAAACCCTCATTGTAGATACCTCATTTCTGCACCTCCCGCAAACCACCCGGTGATGATTTGGCTGCATGTTTGGTACATCGATCGATTTATGACAGTTCGTAAGTTTATCGTCAAGTGATAGCTCAAATACTTGTGTTTACCCCTTGGTCGTCATCTACGCGCCATTACGGTCGTTTTGACAGTAATTAGAGTTCATTTGGAGTCCGGGTCAAAAACCGCTTCATTTTCTAATAAACCGTTTAAAATGCCGAGTTGGAATGTTCTAGAATATCCCAGATATTTATTCCATAATTCAATTTTCTATTCTTTTGGTATAATATTTCCCGAAAATCTTTTTTTTAGGGAATAAGGAAGTCGAGATCTACCGCAATTCCATAAAAGAAACGCGGAAATCTTTCTTCCGCAGGAGGAAACCTCTAGGGAAAGGACGCAGCACCTGTTGCGCCACTTCCAAGGGTCGCAGTGGTTGCTGCGCCTCTTCCCCAGCCCTTTTCTGCAAATTTTCAGATCTTTTCGAGATTTGTTTCCAAAGTTTCAGTCATTCCATAATTCCTCCGTGTGATTAATATAAATAAGGACCTTTGTTCCTCATATTTCTCACGCGAGTGTCCGCCATTCTCTTCTCCCTTTCCATTCTAAGACCGTGCTCTAAGCTTATTGACGTGTACGTGCTTGATCAATCGACCACGTAAGCTCGGATCCTTCTGAGTACCAGTCACGTTTGCATGACCGACCAATTTGACCAACTACACTCAATCAATCAATCAATTTAATCTAAATCCTCTTGCGAGGGCACTTTAATCATACATTCGAGTCGAGCAATCACTAAACGTTAACTTAGTTAATCTCGTTTCGTCAAACATGTAAGTCTGAGGGTGTAAATCCCATCTTTTATTATTGTATTTTATTATTGTACCAATTCATGTAAGGTTTACCTCAAAAACATGCTTAAGAACGATTTCTAAAAACCCTTTAATCAAATTGTTTTTTTTTACGGATTAAATATAGGCGGACATCGAGAAGAAACGCAGTAACTGCTGCGCCTCTTTGAAGAGTCGCAGCATCTGCTGCGCCTCTTCCAGAGGGTTCCGCAGTTCCTGCTTTTCTTCTTCTTCCTCGCCTCTCTGTTGATTCGTCTTCTTTTGTTTTCTTTTTTTCTATTTTCTTCTTATTCATTCGTATATAATATTTGTAACACGCATTCTTAATAATTTATCGCTTTAAATCCGACATAAATCCCTTATAATAATATTTGCGGGTTTTCGTCATCCAATCAAACCCGGATTTTGTAGATTCGATTCGTTCATATCAAATCTCTGGAATTCGACTTTTGTATATGTTTTCATCTGTTTATCACGACTTTCGTATTGTTTCCGTCTTAATAGTTTAACCTAAATAACCCAAAATTTGTAATTAATTTCTAATTAGTCTTAATTCGTTTTAATTCATTTTTACCGCTTTTATGACCAATTCATATGTTAATAATATGCTAAATCACTTTCATCCGAGTCAAATATCAATAATCAATCATTAAACACACCAACGAACATTAAACACACGCAGTTCTGACTTCACAGCCAGAAATCACCTCAGGAACAGACACAGTGACCACTGCGCCTCTTCCAAGAGACGCAGCATTGCTGCGCCTGTTCCGGGTTGAGCTCTGTCTCTGAACTTCCGTTCTTGCTTTGACCTAATTCATTAGTTTACGTATTAATCGACTATTAACCATAATATCACTCTAATCTGTACGCGTTATCCTAATTTATTTTCTCTTGTTTTTCTCAAATTATCCGTCTTAAATATATTTTTTACGTAAATCAATCGATCCATTGCAATTTATTGTAATTTTAATTATTGTAATTTATTTATTGTATTGTATGGTTTATTTATTTTTTTTCACATGTAATTAATTTTAAACCCTACTTCGACAATAATAAATGCTAAATTACATGTTCACCGACTTAGTTAATTCTTACAT